>NW_025053793.1:0-10441 GCF_019279795.1 Protopterus annectens | reverse complement strand
CAGGCAGAGGTGATTGCACCCAGTTTGCAGTCAAGTATGAACAAGGTCAGCCATATTCCCCTGTGGTAGCCTGTACTGCAAAATATATACTGAACAAGAGAGGTCCCAGGACTGAGCCGTGGGATGCCAGTAACTGGTGTATAGTCAGACATGGCACCTGCAATTCTGACCATGTGTGTGCTATCCCTGATCCAGGTAGCAATCCATAATGTGAGATATGTGTCCATATCGATGCTGGTAACATATGCTTAATGGCCCAGTGGGTTGTTGTGTGGAAGGGTTTTGCAAGGTTCAGGTGGGCTGCGTGTACAACTGTCCCTATGTTGATGGACCTGTTAACCGTCTAAAGAATACAAACATGTTCAAGAGGCAAGATCTGCCCACAACAATGCTGATATGTGTAGAACACAGTGTCTGTAGGTTCCCGATGTCTATGTGTAAGAGTCCCATGACAATACGCACCATAGCTTCGCAGAACAGGCTAGTTAGGCTTATAGGGCAATATTGTCTGTGGTCCATTGTGGAGTGGGACCACTGTCGCTGTATGCCATTCCGTGGGTACATATCCTGTAGTAACTCCGATACTGCACAGTGATGTAATGTGAGGGTTACGTCTGTCATGAAGCTTGTGTAAGATGCAGGCCGGGACACCATCTGGTCACATTGATGCTGTAATGTATGCTTTGGGGAGGCAGCACTCCTGTGCACAACTGTGGTGTCAGGAGGTTACACTCTGTTGGGATGGAGTGAATTTTGCTCCCTGGGGGGATGGGGGAGACATCTACACTGAACCTGTTTGTCAGGATGGTAGCTATGTCCAGTGGGTTTTTGGGTAGTGTAGTCAGCATGCAGTAACTGCAGCATATCAATATGGTGTCCGAGGTTCCTGACATAACAGATGAAGGCACATTGTGATAGTAGTCCTACTTGTCTGGTTTAATTGTCCATGAGAAGACTTAGATAAGTACATGGTGATCATAGCTGTCTGCTGGTACAGATCACAGATGCTTTTCCCCATCTGGGGTGTGCTTATCATGTATTAGCTTCCTCTGACATTGTACAGCTCATTGGCCAGCTGGTGTCTACCAGACAGGACCCTGCCATTGGAGGAGTAGTCTTGTTACATTGTTGGGGTACTTTAATCAACACAGTCCACTAAGTCCATAGAATGTGGCATGTAAAGGATTCAGCAGTCAGGCTGTATTCGCACTGTCTCAAGGTCTGAGGATACCACCTTGCTTTGGTGAAGTTAGGCGTTGACTCATCAGAAGTTCACCAGATTGCAGGATTGGGTGTGTAGATGTATATGCTATGTGTCCACAGAGATAGCTGTATGTTCCGACACTTACCAATGAGGGGCATATTGCTGGTGTGTAACATAGAGTCCCTTCATGGAATTTGGTGATGACTTCATGTCCAATATACTTATTCCCCCTTGTGGCTGTGGTGACTGCCAGTGCCATAGCATGCTTGTAATGTACAAATTGTAGCGACTGTAGGAAGTTGAGGTTGTTGTGGCTTGAGTAGTATCCCCAGTCAATATTCATGTATCTGATGTCACCCAATATAATGGTGTTCCCAGGAAAGTTGAGTGTGGTTCCTGAGTATGGGAGGGTGGTCTGTAGTAGGCAACAAACTGAAAGGCAGTTTTGAACAATGGTAGCTGTGGCGTGTATGTGGTCTGTGATGCTTAGTGCAAGTGCCACTAACCCGGAGGAGTGTGTGTATCTGTGATGTATATGGACACGCCCTATGAATTTGTGTTGTCCGTTCCAAGTCCTGTGGTCAGAAAGCATGGTATGAAACATAACCTGGTAGTGCTGGTGTGCATATGTGACCCTGAACTCCAGGCATCTGTTAGTGCACATATATTGCTATCCCCATACTGAGGAGTCCTGAGTGGCTGCAATATGAGGGTAACACACATCCGGGTGTTGAGCAACATTACCCTTAGTGTTATTTAACCTGTAATGTCTATGTAGGTGAGTTTGTCTTTTTGAGCCCTGCTCAAAAAATGCACTATGGTGGTACACAAGAGCCTTAGCCAGCATTCAAAGGTCCATGGTGACAGGGTGCAAGCTGTCCACTTAGCAAAGCTATGTGGCATGTTGAGCATGTCAACACAGGCTTCCATTTCAGACACTGTATCCCCTATGAATGACACCAATCCTGTTAGCCAAGTGTTAAACATGTGATATGTTTGGTCTGTATACTGTGACATCATACTTGGTGGGTGTAGATGCTGTATTGACAAGGTCAGGGTCGGTACTGGCCTTGGGCTTACATCATGACACTGACTTCCCTCCATGTACCATGTCATCGTGGTCCAGGGAGTAAATATCTCACGAGGTTTTACCACACCAGCATGGACAATTATGTTGCCAATCCTGTACTTGCTTTGTAGTGACCTCGACTGCATGTGTTATGTGGCAGATCCTGACATTACCGACAGACAGCACAAAGCGGGACTATTCCTTTGTATGGGCTGGGTGAGTGGTATGTCAGTGTGTCTGACAATAGGGGTGTCGCCCTATCACAGCACTGTGTAGTATTATGTGTGTTGAGTGCAGCCCGAAGCGTGCAAGTGACTGTGTGGCACCCTGACATTGTGGAACTGGCGTGTAGATGTGGAAATTGTAGTGGGGTAGCAGATTGCATGTATGTGCCTGATGCCGGAGGCCTCTGCTGCTTAGGCAGAGTTCATTTGCTGGTGCATCCAGTATGTGTATGTCAATGATAATGTGGGTTTGAGTGCTGCTCGCCAGAGGATATGTGAGGCGACTGATATGTGGTGTGCGTGGTTATCTCCCACCACCTGCGGTAGACTAGGCGATCAGCCGCGGGTTGAGAGTTCAGCACTCCTGTATGCGTCTCCGGGCAGGTGCAATCCTGCCACATATATCTGGGTTTTGTTGTGAGTAGGAGAGCCTTGTCTGTGTACATGAGGGTGACGGCTGAGTATTGTGTCTACACCCATCACAACAATATTCAGCCAGCTGGACTGGACAGTGCAGCACAAAGCTCGATTCCCCTGGACATGCCCGGGATATCATCATGACTGACATACTCTGTAAGCTTGGGGATGACAAAGGATCAGTAGGGTGTTAAGTGTGTAAGGGAGTATATCAGGGATTAGTTGCCTCAGGTTTGTTGGTGTTCTGTAAAGAGTAGCGAGAAGGAGTCCAGACTGAATCATGACACCTCTGACAGCTGTTATGTCATATATAGCAATGTACACACATATATGTCATGAGTCAGGAGCCAACTGTACCCTGACTGACAATGCCGACATCCTGACAGGACAGGCCCATATACATACCCACCCTCACACCTGACGAAAGTCCATATCATCATACCAGGAAGATATCAAGCATGTAGAATGGATGAATTGCTTCCTAATGCTAAAAGCCATGGCATCAAGTGGACTACATTGATTACTAATATGTGTCATGCATAAACTACAGAACATAAACAAGATCCTGCACCTGGAACAGTCAGCTGAACCTCCCCCACTACACAGGATGTGGAACCATTGAATCGTGTTACAGCAAATATATGGCACTCTACACAAGTGTTGATGCACAACACACCATGGGATGCTTACAGTCCAGTATGCGCTTCATGAAGTATGATTCTGCAAGCCACAGGTCCATCATGGTAGAAGTCATAAGCCAAGCTATGAGAGCTGACATACACACAACCCCTACTAACCATGGGCATATGTTCAAAGTGGATCATGGGTTCTGCAAACATGCTAAAGACTGTTTGCAAGGCAGCCACACAGGACATACATCACTGGAACACAGCTAGCACATGTCTCTCACATACACTTTTAATAAGGCCCTTTAGCAAAACATCCCAGACACATGTAGTGAGCCAATAAAGACCAACAAGCTGTGCATAAAGCATGACGTTACATATGAAGGAATGTCGATGTAATCCACGGATAGATCACTGAACAAGGTAAGGATTATGAGTTCCTGTTCCAGCTGTTTACACCTGACGACCCACATGGACCATTCCTGGAATGGCATAAAACAAAGTGTACACACATTACCATGTCCAGTCTGATTATGTCAGCACCCTAGAAATACAGACAGAGAAGTAAAACCACCCACTAAAGCAAATAGCATGCCATACTAATGCGTCTCTCTGTCATATCATAACATAGTTAGGTAGGGGTTTGAATCCTGCAAATGCTGATTGTGTGTTGGGGGTGTGTGTATGTGTGTGCAATTCTCTATGAAAGGAGTGGCCTTTTTGAAGACTGGGAAAACACACTACAGATGTACATTCCTCTTTGGAAAGACTGATGATTTCGAAAGCACCTAGAAGATACAGGCCGGAGGAAGAGAAACCACCTAGTAAAGTGTAAATAGCACACCGTGCTAAAGCAGTGTCTCCTGTAGTATACCAAGCAACCTAGTTAGGTAGGGGTTTGAATCCTCCAAATGCTGACTGTGGGGGTATGTGTATGTCTGTAGAATTCTCTAGTAAGAAAAGGAAAGTGGCCTTTTGAAGACTGGGGAAAACACACACTACAGATGTACATTTCCTCTTTGGAAAGACTGATGATGTCAGCACCCTAAGAAAATGTACAGACGGAGAAGGAAAACCACCCAGTAAAGCAAAATACGTGCCGTGCTGTGCATACTCTCTGTAGTACTATAACTTCCTAGTTAGGTGAGGGGGTTTGAATCCTGCAAGTGCTGGACTGTGTGTGTGTGTCACTCTTGGTGCAATGCAGTTATGGGTCTCTGGCTTCTACTATGTTGGCGGCATATTATGATTACAACAGTAAATTGCATTTTGCAACACATCAAGGTATATGCATTGCAAATATATAATATGTGTACATGTTCCCTTAATCAGTACATAGGTGTGAAGCCTGCATACTACCATGAATACATTTGTTGGATATTGACAGGTTGTGCCGTGAGCTTCTCAGATCGTAGGTCACATATGTATGTATGTGCACAGGCCCATCCACTGTAAGTGATCCGGGTGGCCAAGGTCATCTGCATGCCACACACCCCATGACAGTTACTTTCCAGTAGTGTGAGTGAGGGTATATGCCTGGGGTATATGTCAGGCATGTTCATGAACACAACCATGACTGCCAATACCATGGACAGTCTTTTATAGGTGTACAAACCGCCTTGTAGGTATATGCATCCAGGCCTCAATGTGTCATCAGTAACTGCACCTTGGGACTCCACAATACCTATGGATATGTGGATTCTGAGGGACACATGATGACATAACATGAGGCTGTATGTACATATTGGTACTCAACATACATGTTGAGGGCTACCACCAATGTGGTACTGACGGGATAGGAAGTATAGTACATGTGGATGACTATGCCATAGTTGGCTTACTGTTATACAGCATGTATCACATGACAGGCATCTGTTTGTATGATACCCTTGTGTACGATATGTGTCCCATCCAGGGAATGGATTTTAGGCCACTGCATGCATTACCAGATGTGGATGGACACATCCCTAGTGTGTTTGCATGTACTGATGGGGGCCATATGCCAAGCAGGTGTGGACACAGGAATGGGTGGTGGTAATTACCACTGGTTAGTGTCATAGTGTAGCACCGGAAGGATACAACTGTTACTGAGTTCCCTATGACTGTGTGTCATTTGTCAGGACAACATCCAATGATTGCTTATAGTCTATTACTGTTGAGGTTATATATACTTTTCACCAGATTTGCAAATCATTGAGAAGCAGATACTAACAGTATCACCTTACATGCATGGTGTGTCTACCCATGTCATACACACATGTCTACCCATGTTAGTACATAACTGTATTAGAATGCATACTGGCCCATTGAAAGATACTGTGAGCATGTTTGCCACTATGTTGTAATAATAGGGTATGCCACATGTCCCATGTGTCTACTATGCACATACATACAGATGAAAGTAAAAGCACCCACCATGTTCACAGATGTACACTTGCTAATCTGTACTGCACACATCACACACATACTGTCCACTCCACACTAACACAGCGCTTTGCAACACATTACATGTCAGCCAAGTGGCACATGGGTAGACAATACATAGTCAGACCTAACAGTGGTGTAAACAATGCTTCATTGACAATCAGAGCTTTGATGAATAATGTCTGCTGAGATATACCTAGCGGGGCGGGTATCCACATTACACTTTCCTGTTGACAACTTGCTAATATTGGCGGCCACATCTGCTAGAGAAATTTGTCACCCTGTGCATCAGCACCATGTTAGCCTGTTCCTCCATCAATGTTACAGATGACAGGAGGTGACACAGATATCATCATATGCACAGGGTGTTTTGTTGTTTGCTAGAGCCTGACATTGACCCATCCAATTGACATGTCTGTGTGTGTGTGTGTGTGTGTATGTGTGTGTGTGTGTGTGTGTGTATGTGTGCAGTGTGTGTGTATATTATTATTATTATTATTTAATATTATTATTAATGTGTGTGTGTGTGTGTGTGTGTGTGTGTGTGAGGGACAACAGTACAGCATGGGCCAATGTTGATGTAATGTGTGGGTGTAAGTGTGAGCCCTAGTTGTTTGGTTAATGTGTGTATTGTGTCTGCATGCACACAGCTTCACCCTACATGTGTAGCTGCCATATACAGTAGTTTGTGGGACAGCCACAGACTGTACCTGCTAGGCAATACACAGATTACACTACTGGTCTTCTTGGCCACAGACACAGTACCTGTGCCTGGCAGGAAAGCACTGAGACAGTACTCAGGTACCAACCTTGACTGGGTACTGTCCTCCAGAGGCAGAGGTGGGATGACTGGACCCATGTCCCTGCTGGGAATGGCCAGAGCCACGTGCCGCGTGAGATGCACTGGGAGCCGGTCAATGGAGGTGGCTAGCCCCAGCATTGGCTGGGGCTGGCGGTACTGCTCACTACGGGATCGGCTGTGAGACCTGGGAAGTTGTCCTGGGCCACTGCCAGCTGTTTGCCAGTTGCTGGCATGCATCCCGGCCGGTCGACGCCATCGCAATCATCCCACATGGTCCTGGCTCATGGATGGCATATTGTGGAGGGCATCTATTGTCTCCCTCCAACGTCTAATGACCTTAGTGTAAGTCCGGATGGTGTCATTGATAGTGGTGTAATGTGCCCTCTGAGCCCTAAGTCCCTGCCTGGTGTACCGTTTCATATGTGCCTGAGCCTGCATTACAGCCCGGAACATACTGGATGTCGTGAGACCAGTGAGTGCATGCCTGTCAGGGGCAATACGACCAGCGTACTCCCCCGAGAACCCCTGGACCTCCGCCTATGTGGTACTGTTCCAGGAATATGGCTATGGCTGCTGTAAGGGGATGCAAGTGCCATGGGTACCACACTCTCCTGGTCAGTGCCAACTGTATGCTATCCCTCGCCTATGGCCATTGGTGGTGAGGGATGTATTGGCAGTATGAGTGGGCGCATAGATGGGGTTGAACGCTATGTACTGTCAATTGGTGGACCAACAACAGACCCTGTCAAACCTCCCTGTGTCAAAATACATGTCTCATCATCAGCACTATTCGTGGCAGTGGCTTCAGGTTCCCTGCTGCATTTAGCAAGCCCTAACTCAGCACCTGTGAGAAGAAGACAGGAAACACACTTTATGGTCTACACATGAACACATGCACAGATGCACACATGCACACATGCACACATGAACAGTAATACACTCATCACTACAGCACATACACACACACCAGCAATCCAACACATACCTCTATATAGTGGGGTGAAGGTGGGTGTCAGTATCACAAGGTAAACAGTCACCACACACGTGTCAGCATGGAGAATATGTGTTGCACAAGACCATACAGTGCTAGTGTAGACACCCCAATTTAATGGCAGTATACATGGCTTTGCTGCAACTGTGTCGTTGTTCAGTGATTGGCTACACCCTGGAGCACAATTTGTACATGGAGACAACCCAATGTGTGTCAAGTGACCTATACACCCACTAGCATTCCAGGACATATATGTGACACTTTGTTTGGATGGCAACTGCTGTGCATATTGTGTATACTGGCATATGTACGCACACACACAACATGCTATGCATATTGTGTATAAGTGCATATGTTTGTACATGCACAACATTGAGGTGACTGCTATGAGTATAGCATGTTTTCATGTACTGCATATGATAAACGTGTTCTGTTGTGCACAGCTGTAGCAACTATGCATATCTAAGGTGCAGTACAGTGCTGCCACATTTGTGTCTGCTGCACTGTGCAGTGTATGTGCTTGAGGCAGCTACTGACTTTAATGTGATGATTAATGTCTCACAGCAAACATGGACAGCATGCATTATGCGAAGGTGTGTTACGTCTACATGGCCTACACCTCACCTATGACATGCACATTTTATTACCATTATTAAAGTGTTAACACATCACCAGCATGTACCATCTGCCCTGCTGTCACACCAGAGGGACCACCACATGAATATGACAGGAGTTTATCAGTGGCCACAACTGTGGCATTGCTATGCCATGAGTGAGTGCGCTTAATCTACAGTGGAACAACAGTCAGCAGTCACAGGTGTTGGGAGATACTTGGCTGCAAATATCCCATTATTGACACACGAGAGGCAGCAACAACTGCTAAACACACAGTACACATCTCACATAAGCATATTCTAACAATACAGGTAACAGTGAGAGGTCTGCAGCTGGGGCATATTACCTGCACCTCCATGTCATCCTGCTGGGTGGCTCCGCCTCCATGATGACATGATGCATGATGTTGCTGCTGCTGTAGGGCCAGGAGCCACCACGCTTAGGAGCAGCTGCCTCCACTCTGGTGAGGGGATGTATGGGTGCCCCACCACCTGTGGCAAGATGTTGCCTATGGATATCAGATGCATGCTGCTGGACATGTCTGATTAAATCACTGCAGTGATGGCGTGCCTGCTCATATGTCCAGTTATGCATGCTTACATGTCATTTACCCAGCAGACACAAGATCTTGCGCACAGTGCAGTGCGCTCATGCTGGTGCTGGCTGGCCCTGGAAAAAGCTGTGCATAGTTTTGATAGAGGCCTTGGCCTGTATGACCTCCTCACTGCACGGCTGTATACACAGGATTGTGGTGATGAGCCATAACCCACAGGAGAGACAATTAAACAATATGTGTGAGCAAAGTCATGTGGGTAACACTTAAGATTATGGAGATACAGATATCCGCTTAACTGCCAGGATATAGCATCTGTCTTGTCTATCAGAGGATGGCACACCTTCAATACCCACTTATCAGTGCTCAGCCTACAACTGCCTGATGAGTGGCTTGGCCACACTCCATACAACAAACCAATATACACCAGTACTTGACACACTGTATTGGATACAATGCAGAACCTCACACTGGGGTATATATCAAACTAATGCATGATGAATATTGTCATCCAATGCAATGACTGTAATGTACAGTTACAGTATTAACAGTAAACCACCCTAGTCTTTGATGCCATACCCTACCTAACATATGTTGCATGGTTGTTAATATAGGCTGGCATACTGCTGTAACAGACGGTATACATGTTGCTAGGTATACACACATACCCTGTAACAACACACATGTGATTGCGGCCATGGTACAGGCATCATTACACACACATTAGTCAAACATACAACACACAAATGTATGCCAACACAGATGAGCATTACCTGTGTACCTTATAGTACTGTGTGTGCCCCTACTTTGACAGAGATACCTATGGCTGAGGAATGTAATCCATTGTGCAAACTACAGGAAACACACAAGACAGTGATACCAGGGAATGTGAACATACACCATACTGTGGTGTTTAGGCCTACAGCGTCAGGTAGTACAACAGTTCATATGTGACATGGATTCACCAGCAGTACCACTTACTGAGCATACATGTACTGCTACAGCTTACAATGGGTCACCACAGTCGTACACAAGCTACTATGTCACAACATATGCCATCCTACTATGTCTGCATAACAATAACTGACACATCTTTCTCTGCCCTCACACCTAGAACACAAACTACCATGACAGACACAACCTCACGCTAAGCTATCACACCTTTACAGACCTTGCACACAGTCAGTATCACACTCATTCCACCTCACATGGGTGGTACAAAAATTGCACTGAGTACATGTGTGTGCGCATTGTCATCATAGGTGGGTACTACACTATTGGGCCGGGGCCTACAGCAGCCTAGACATATGCTACCCTGCCATTTGACACACATGTAATGTGATTACACTTAGCTCCTGTCAAGCGGATACACAGAAGTGACTCACAGGGGCATATTACCTATCTCCATAACATTCATCAGGGGCCATGTATGATATCTACTAATGATGAGCCATGTTTATTAATGCTGGGTAGTTTTAGTCCAGAGTATGGCATATTTGTGTATAGAAACCTGTAC
>NW_025053792.1:0-9737 GCF_019279795.1 Protopterus annectens | reverse complement strand
CTTGGGAAAAAACCCACAGTGAGGAGACGGAGAAGAGTGTAGAGGCCCAGGGTAACCTATCAGGGGCTACATGAGCTGGAGATAGTGGAGTGCTATAGAGTGGACACAGACCTCATGCAGCAAATTGTTGAGCTGTGCAAGCCACACCTCACACACAGAACCAACAGAGGGGAACCCATCCCAGTGGAAACCAAGGTATGCATTGGCCTAAGAATATTAGCAACAGGTACCATCCAGACCAACTGGTGATATGATGGGGATATTACAGGCATCAGTATCCAGGGTACTGCACCAGTTCCGGATGCCATGTCAGCACATGTCGGTGATCATGTATATTTCCCCAATTCCCTGTGAGGTATTGGCCGCAATATGCGCGCTCTTCCAGCAAATAGTGGAATACCCTGGGGTAGTGGGTAATAGACTGCACGCGACATATGCATTAAAAGCACCAGCCAGAGCAGGGTAGGGTCTACTTTAACCGCAAAGCTTCCCTCCATCAACTGCCAGGTTGTGTGTGTGATGCCCAGGGCATACTGAATATGTGTGTTGGCTGCCCTGAAGCTACCACATTCCCGCGAAGTCTGGCATCTGGACAGCTGTACCAGACATTTGCCACGGGGACATCCCTCATGGTCACCTAGTGGGGGTTGCTTGGCTATGCACTGAGCCGTGGCTGATGACCCCTTATCAGAAACGCAGACACACACCTGAACAGGAATATCATAAGAGGTACATGCACAAAACAAAATGTACTGGTTGTGTTTGGGCTGCTCAAGTCACGGTTCTGGCGTTTCGGACACATGTGGTGGAGCCTTGCAGTACTCACCAACTACATGTACCCAAATTGTCGCGGTATGTGCTATGCTGGCTATTGGCCATGATCCTGCGAAAACAGCTGCAGCAGGAGCAGCATAGGCCCCAGCCAACCAGCCCCCACCACAAGCTGCTGCCATCACAGGCAGAGTGTGACTCGGAGGAGGAACAACCTGAGCCTGCCCCAGTAGGCAGAAGGATAGGTGTGCCCAGTATGCTTTGGCCTTGGAAAAGCAGGCAAGTAACGATAGCACATACATCTGGCTCAGTAGGAACCCTGGAAATTATACCTCTGACACGCACATATAGTAAAAAGGGATGCCTAACTTGACACTACCTGTTTTCTCAAACACATGTATAGGGAGTGTAGTATGTGCTTCTGACATAGGCAGCCCTTGCAGCACCACCTGAGGCATGATTGCCATGTGTTAAGTAATATAAAAGCAGTGCTAAACAGCTTTACCACCATTCAGTATATGCAAACAAAATTGCACACACACTAACTAGCACAACCATGGTCAATGTTGAGCAATATTGGGTAACGCTGGAGCAATGTTGGTTAACGCTTCGAGCAATGTTGGACAAGCTCGGTCTAAGTTGGGCATATAAAGCGAACAAAAGAAAATATGCTCATATTTGCTCTGCACTGTCCCTTAAGCAGTCTGGTCTGCTCAGTATGAAAATATAAAGCAGTGACAGGCCTGGAACCCGGTGATACCGTGCACTATAGCCATAGTACTGAACCACTAAACCATGACAGTATTTCAGTATCGTACTGTAAGGAAGAAATGTTGATAAGTCTATGCAAAGGATCTCATGGAAACCCTGCAGGCACATAATCCCTGTCGAAGTTATGACACAAAAAAGTGAGCCCTGCAGTAAGAATAGAACCTGATTTTCAACACATATAGTATAAATGTTAATATTGGTCATGTTCACACAATATCAACAAATGTAGTGGACCCTCAGACAGCAGCATACTGAAAGGTCACACTGGGCATGCTCACACACTTGAATAAATGAGACAAATGTCAGGCAATGAAACACTGAACTGCCAAACTGGGGCATGCTCACACACTTAGGCCATGTCTGAGTACAGCAGTAATACACATATCCCGCAGTTGCATGTGTTAACCCAGGAACCTCTCACTATTCAAAGTAACTGCCTTTGTGTACACAGTTATGGCTTATCAACAGACACATATATAATATAGTGGAACCCTGTCATAATCAAATATGTTCTGCAGATACTTAGGGTTGTTCATAAAAAGTGGGAAAGCAAAAGAAGCATAAAAACTGCAATCAGTATCAATAATAAAACAATGTGCATCCCTAACATTATCATAGATTCAGAGGTTGATACTAGGCTATCTGCCCCACGGCATGTAAGGCAAGCCTAGCTAGAAGTGTGTTTGGCTTCTGCCAACCCAGCTAGATTAGTAGACTGTGCCTGTGAATAGTAGGCTGTCACACAAGATAGCCCATTTACATTTAGTTTATTGTGCTTCCAGTTCAGCAGGACCCAGAAGATATCCCAGGGCTAAACATACGATCACCCATCCACTTGTCGGGCATGTCTCCTGTAGGTGGTCAGTGGGGGGCTCTGCCTATGCGGGACTGGGATCTCATTCCAGAGTGAATGAGCCTCTGGGATAAGAATCTGTCCCCAGCATGTCCCACATTACTCCAGCGAGGTTTACGCCCTGGAGCCGCAGCTTCAAGGATTTGGATAAGCTGAGGTGGCTACGTCCATTGCCCCGGCCACAAGGCTTTAAAACAACAGGCACAGATCGCGATCCCAGTAGACGGGTAAGTGACTGAGTAGAGCTGAGCATTTTTGTTTTAATCCGCGCAGGGCATCTGTGTGAGTCCCCAGATCTACTTGGTGAGGTGACTTTTGCCATTACAGTTGCCGCAGGCCAAAAGTATCCCAAATGGGGCATTGTATCCAAGCATGGGCCTGATGAGTATAGGGCACAATGACCTCACTCTTGATCTGATGTGAAAAACCCCTTATGGGATAAGTGGTGGGCTATATAGACGGTCTGTCTAACCACTTTGGCAACATGATTGTCAAAGGTGAGAGTACTCAACTACTCATGTCCCCAAATCCCTAATAACTCTACTGTATGTAATACGGATTACCACCTATGTGGTAATGTGTGTAGGCACTCAGTTGTTATTTCCAAAGGGGATGACTATGCATCTAATGGAATTCTAGCTGTAGGCCATGGCTCTAGACCAGTCATCCACTTCTGTGAGACCCTTTTGAGGATGCTTGTGCCAGCTGGAGAGTTGATTATGGCAACTGCTTGCAGTCATCGGCGAACATGGTCAGCCATATTCCTCCTGTGTTAGCCTGGGTACCGCCAGAGAAATATATACTGAACAAGAGGTCCCAGGACTGGAGCCTTTGTGGGATGGGTAACTGGTGTAAGGTCAGACATGGCATCTGCAATACTGACTCATGTGGGTGCTATCCCTAATCCAAAGTTAGTAATCCATCTTGTGACATATGTGTCAATACGCTGGTGAGATTATGTATAATGCCCGAAAGGGGGTATTGTGTTGAAGGGTTTTATGAGGTCCAGGTAGGTTGCAGGTGGACAACCTTCCCTATGTCTATGGACCTGGTAAATCGTTTAAAGAAGTCAAAAGGTTAAAGAGGCAAGATCTGCCCACAACAAAGTCAATTGCAGGGATCCAGTGTCTGTGGTTCCCAATGCTCCATGTGTAAGGATTCCATGATGATATGCTCCATAGCTTCTGCAGACAAGGCTAGTTAGGGCTTATAGGGCAATATTGTCCGGGTCCGCTAGGCGCCACCTCTGTGGAGAGGGACCACTGCTGTATGCCATTCCTTGGGTACATATCCTGTAGTAACTCTTGATATTGAACAGTGACTTAATGTGAGGGTTACGCTCACATGAAGCTCGTAAGACGCAGGCCGACACCGCCGGGTCCCATTTGATGCTGTGTTGCTCCTGCTTTGAGAGGGGCAGCACCTCACCTGTTCATCTGGGATGTCAGGAGGCCACACTCTGTTAATGCACATTTGCTCTTTAGGGATGGGGAAAGATGCACTGAACCTCGTTTGCCAGGATGTTGGCAAATGTCTGTGGGTTCAGTGTATGTTTTGTCAGTATGCAACTCACAGCATATCTGGGAGTTTCCCACACAGGCCCTGACATAAGTGTACGGCCTTGTGCTTGTCCTTAGTGTCTGGTGCAATTCTCCTGCTAGAAGCGGCCTTAGATGAATTCATGAGTGATCATAGCTTTTTGCTAAAAATGACCGAGATGCCTTCCTTGGACCAGTTTCATCATAGTAGCCTCCCTCCTTTCAAGCTTGTGGCAGCTTATTACCGGCCAGGGTCCACTTGCATTGCGTCCCCCGCCTTTGGAGGAAAGAGTCTTGCTGTTATTTTGGATAGCACCCATCCATGCATTCCAGTAGGTGTCCATATAGAATGTGTTTGTAAAGGATTCAGCAGTCTGAGCTGTATTTACCATTGTCCCAGGGTCTTGAAATATACCACCTTGGTTTGGAGAAGTGTGACGCTTGCTTTGAGAAGTTCTTCAAATCGAGATCAGGATGGGGTGGGATGGATATGGATGTCCAGTGAGATAAATGTATGGTCTGACCTTACCAATGAGGGTATACCTCTGGTGTGGAACATAGAGTCCCCATGTTGGTGATGATCAGGTCCAATATGTTTTCCCCCTCTTGTGTGGGTGTGGTGACCAGTTGTGCCATAGCATTTGAGCTTATAAATTCTAGCAAACTGTTGGGCTTAGGGTGTTGGGGCTTGAGTAGTATTCCCAGTCAATGTTTGGGGTAGTCACCCAATATAATGGTGTGTTTGAGAGACCTTCATATTCTCCAGTGTTCCCAGGAAAGCCAAGTGGGTTCCTGAGTTTGTGAGGGTGGTCTGTAGCAGGCTACAAACTGAAAAGGCAGTTTTGCCCACTTTAGTTGCACATGTATGGTCTCCAATGCTTCATGCAGTGGTACTAACCTGGAGGTGTGTGTATCTGTGATGTATATGGATGTATTCCCCCATTTTTGTTGGCCGGGTTCGAGTCTTGTGGTCGTAAAAGCATGGTGTACGAAGTATAACCTGGTAGTGCTGGTGTGCTTCTCGAGCCTGGAACCAGGTAGTCTGTTACTGCACAGATAATCCACATTCTCCATACTGAGGAGAGAGTCCTGAGTGTGCATTTTGATGGTTAGACATCTGCTGCTGACAGCCTTACCCTTAGTTTCTTTTACCTTTTTAACGCCTATAGCGGAGGTGGGTATGTCTTTGAGCCTCGCTAAAAGGCACTATGGAGGTGGCAAGCAGCCTCTAGCCAGTATTTGAAAGTCCAGGGGTGATGGTGCAAGTCCATATACGGGTTACTTGGCATGTCGAGCATGTCGTCCCCAGGCTGACAGACACTGGATCCCCCTTTGAATGACACCAATATGTTAGCCAACTGTTAAAAGTGATCAGTTTGTCTGTATACTGTGACATCATTCTGGTGAGGGTAAGATGCTACACAAGCGTCAGGGTCAGCAATGGCCTGAAGCACGCGGATCAGAGAGCTCCTCTATGTCTCTTTGTCATGTGTCCAGGGAGTGAACATTCGAGGTTATTCACACCAGCATGGGACAATGATGGTTTTGCCATATTTGTACTTTTGCTTTGGAGTGACCTGAGTGCATGTGTTATGTGGCAGTAGATCCTAAAACCCTCTGACAGATAGCTCCAAAAGTGACCTTCTCCTTGTTCAAGCCTGGTGAGTGGGACGCCAGTGCAAGTTCGCTGATTAATCAAGAGTCACCTATTACAAGTGTATTAGGCGGTGTGTTGTTTAGCCCTTAAGGGCAGTGACTGTGTGGCACAGTGATGTTATTGTGAACTGGTGTGATATGTGGGTATTTTGTTGTGGGGTAGCAGTTGTTTGGGTGTCTGCTTTGGGAGGTCTGTGCTGCTTTTAGGCAGAGTTTATTTAGAGCCCGAAAGTGCATGTTTTTGTGTGGTAATACCGTAGTTTGTTTGCTGTCGCTAGGTAGATCTATGTGAGATTGGATTTGTGGTGTGTGTGGTTACCTTCACCACCTGATAGACTGTGCCACCTTATGGGTCAAGAGAGCTCAGCCTCCTGCTTGGTCTATATAGCTGCATCTCTCGCTATATTTGAGTTTGTTGGGAGGGAGGAGAGCGTTGTCTGTGCACATAAGGCAGTTGTAACATTAAGGCCAAAAATTCCAATATTCACCAGCTGGACTGGAGGAGTATACACAAAACCCACCTTTGGACATGCCAGATATGATGATGACATTGCTTCTGTTGACTGGATCACGCGACCAGTGAAAAGGCGTTGAGCAGCGTTGCGGTTTGAAGTGTCAAGCCAGCCTGCGTTTTGAACATTGAATGCCGGAAGAAAGTCCATAAACCACATGGCCCCTTCTGCCAGTCGCCAGCGAAGTAAAATACCGTATATGTCCGGAAGCCAAAATAATGAAACGACCATACGGCGAAGCCCGTCGCATAGCATACCCACCTCCCACTGACAAAAGGTTCCCATCATCGTACCAGGAGATATCATTACGCAGAATGGGTAAACAGCGCTCCCCCAAAGCCTAAAACATGGCATAAATTGGATTACATTGTTTCCTCTATATCTGTCATGAGTGAACTACAGAACAAACAGACCCTGCACCTGAACAGTCTGTTTGTTTCCAACCCCCTCTACAGGATCTGAAACTGTTGAATGTGTTACAGCAACATATGGGTACACTCTGGCACAAGTGTTGGTGCACAACATCTCATGGGAATCCATAGTCCTATAAGCCTATGAAGCGTCTGATCTGCAAGGCCATGGAGTCCATCATGATTGAAGTCATAAATAGAGCTATTGTAAGCCGACAAACACACAACAACCCTACCAACTGTGGTATGTTCATGTAAGCGGTGATCATGCTCCCAAACCTGCTAGATTGTTTGCAAGTGTTTCACCCAGGAAAACATCACTGAAAGGAGCAACACACGCCCCACATAGACTTTGAATAGCCCTTTATCAACATTCCAGACACATGTCGTGATCCAAAAAATCAACAATATGTGCATAAATATGTGTATTGGTCATATGAAGGAGTGGCAATTTGTCCACAGATAGATCACACAAGCTAAGAATTGTTGAGTCCTGTCTGCTGTTAACACCTGCTGACCCACATGGTTCATTCCTGATTGGCATAAAACAAAGTGCACACAGATTACTATGTCCAGTCTGATGATGTCAGCATCCTAAAAATATAGCAGGAGAAAAGAAGCCACCCAATACAGCATATAGCTGTTGTGTTAATGTAATGCTTCTAGTATCATAGCATGGTAGCTTCGAATCCTCGCAATTGCTGAATATATGTGTTTTGTGGTGGATTTCCTTTGAGAGGAGTGCCCTTTTTTGGAGACTAGGAACACATTAAAAGAAGTAAATTTCACTTTGGCAAGTCTGATGATGTCAGTGTGTCACAAATACAGCAGTGGAACGGAATTCACCATTAAAGCATATAAAGTATTTGTGTTAATGCATATCTCTTTAGTATCAAGGCAATATAGTTAGGTAGGGTTTTGAATCCTGCAATTGCTGAACGTGTGTGTGTGTGTATGTGTGATTTTGAGAGGAGTGCCCTTTGTGGAGACTGGGAAAACACATTAAAAGAGGTACATTGCTCTTTGGCAAGTCTGATGATGTCAGTATCCCACAAATACAGCAGTGGAAATGAAAACTCCCAGTAAAGCATATAGCGTTGTAATGCATATCTCTAGTATCATAACATAGTTAGATAGGGGTTTGAATCCTGCAATTGCTGAGTGTGTGTGCACTGTCAATGTGTTGCGGTTTTGCTTTTACTACTGTATGACATAAATCAGTAAAAACAGTGCATGTGCATGTGCAACATATCAGGTATCTGTGTGGCAAATACATATATGTACAGTGACCTCACATTGGTAACTGTGTGGCAAAGATATATGTACATGTGACCTCAATCACTTCATGTGTGAACCTGCTTTCTACTGAATACATCTGTTACCATTGACAGTTTGTACTGCTGCTTCTCAGACTAGGTCACATATGTATGTATGTGACAAGCCAGCCACTGTAGTGATCTGTGCCCTAGGTCATCTGTGTCACACACACATGACAGTTTCTATAGAATAGTGTGAGTGAGGGTTCATGCCTGGGGCATATTTCAGACATGTTCAAACACAACACAGTCTGTCAGTAATGGGCATTCATTATAGGTGTACAACAACTCAGTGGATATGCATACAGACCCCTTATTGCTTATATGATACACTGAGGGATATAAGCATACCTTTGGGAATGTGAATATCAAAGGACAGATGACATCACATGTGGCTGTATGTACACATCGGTACCCCTGCTACATGTTGTGGGCTACTACCAATGTGGTACTGTCAGGATACTATGTATAGTAAATGAGGATGACTATGCTATAGTTGTCTTATAGCTTTGCAGCATGGGTTGGTCAACAGGTATCTTTCTCTATGATACCCTTGTGGAGGATAAGTGTCTAATCCAGAGAATGCATTGTAGGCCACTGTATGCATTACCAGATGTGGACGGACATATCCCTAGTGTGTCTGCTTGTACCTAGGGTGGCCACATGCCAAACAGGAGTGGTCATGGGAATGTGTGGTCAATACCACTGGTAACTGGTATAGTATAGTACCGGAAGGATTCAAATGCTACTGTGTATCCTACAGCTGTGTGTCAGTTGTCAAGACATCATCTAACGATTGGTTAAAATCAGGCTGTTGAGGTTATGCACACTACCAGAATGCAAACCAATGACCGATATTAACAGTATCACCCACAGCATAGTGTCACACCATGTCATACACACATGTGTACGCAAGTTGCAACATATGTGTAGTAAAATGCATACTGGCCCCCAATAGGAAATATGAAGTGTTAACACTGTGTAATACAGGGCATGTCACCCTTCCCATGTGTCCACCATGCACGTACATGCAGACAATGTACCTCCACCATGTTCATAAATGTACACCTACAATTCCTTACTGCACACATCACACACGTACCATCCGCTCACCAACACATGCTGCCAGTACCAAACACATCAGCCAAGTGGCACACATGGGCGGACAATCCATTTTTGGAATTAACACTGGTGTAAACAATACTACATTGATAATCATAGCTTGAATGCATCATGCCTGCTCAGATATGCCTACAAGGATATCATTACACTTTACTGTTGACAACATGCTAACATTGCTACACTGCTATTAGATCACCCTGTGCATCAGCACCATGTTAGCCCGTTCCTGCATCAATGTCACAGATGACAGGAGGTGGCTCAGTTTCATCATATGCACAGGGTGTGTTATTGGTTTGCCAGAGCCCGACAATGACCCATCCAATCGACATGTGTGTGTGTGTGTGTGTGTGTGTGTGTGTGTGTGTGTGTGTGTGTGTGTGTGTGAGGGACAACAGTACAGTATGGGCAATGCTGGTGTAATGTGTGTGTATATGTTAGCCCTAAGTGTTTGGTTTATGTGTGTGTGTGTCTGCATGCACACAGTTCCCCCTTGTGGATGCCAAATAGGGGAGGTTGTGGGACAGCCACAGACTGTACCTGCCTGGCTGTACAGATCACTGTCTCTGGCCACGGACACAGTACCTGTACCTGGCAGGGGTGACACGGACAGTATCGGGTACTAAGCCAGACTGGGTACTATCGTCCGAGGCAGAGGGATGTCAACTGGACCCATGTCCCTGCTGGGGCTGGCCAGAGCCACGTGCATGTGGTCATCTAGGACGGTCTATCGACAGCCCAGCCCCAACATTGCTGAGGCTGGTGATGCCACTATGGGAGCGGCTGGGACT
>NW_025053791.1:5000-9499 GCF_019279795.1 Protopterus annectens | reverse complement strand
TAAGCAATGCTAAGCATTGCACAGCTCTGCTTACCAGGTGTAAGCATTGTGTAAATATGACTGCTAAGCAATGAGTAGCCCAGCTAAGTGGATTTGCCCATTGGTAAGCAGTGTGGAACCTGCCCCTTTAAGCACTGCCAACCTTAGCTAAGCAGGTTTGTCCGTAGCTTAACTTAGCTCAGCATATTCAAAACCGTCCAATCACAGCAAAGGGCAGGAAATCGGACGTAGTTAAACCCCGCAGGCAGGAATGCAGCTCATAACTGGTTGCAGCTTCCCACTGTAGGCAGTATGGCAGGTGTTGGTGTGGGTGCAGCGCTGGGGCATACAGGAGTCCAAGGTCATGGTAGGACTCCTGGTAAAAAAACATGACAAGAGACTGCTGCAGGGCCAGTACCAGGGATCCCAGTATAAAGCAGATGCCTGGAACCATCTTGCCTGTGATCTCACCAGTCCCACTGGTATCCCTCGGACTGGTGAGCAGGTCCGGCACCAGTATGCCGACTTGAAGCAGAGGAAGAGGGAGCTCTTGGACAAGTGGATCCAAGAAGCAAGGCAGAGGGGTGATGTCCCAGCAGTGTGTAAGTATTCATATCAATAACTGTTTACCAAAGTCCATCCTGTGTATGTGATGGATAGGTATGCCTAAATATTTCTCTATTCCCTTTACAGCTGCAGCTGAGCATGCTGTGAATCAGGAAGCCCATGCCAGTAGGTTGCAAATGCTGCATCGCGAGGCTGGTGAGTAACAATCCTGCTTGTAGTAGACATACCAAATAAATATAAAGTAGTAGAAAATCACCTGGCAGTATAAAAACTGTGTATGGGTTGTACTGAATAAACCAGACAATATGATAGTAATAGTCCCATATAGGTAATATTTAAATAAAACTGTAACTGCCTGGCAATAAAGATCTAAATCCTGGACTGGTTATGTTTACTCTGGTATTGTATGGCATTTAGTGTTGCATTCTCTGAATAGTAATGTTGTGTTAACCACTGTTACCCACACTGTGCTACATAAAAAATATGTCTAGGAATGTCTGTATAAGACTGTTGTAATTACAATGTCAGATTGTACAACCAAGAGAGAGACTTAAACAGAAAACACTGACAGAACAGACAGCAGTTTCTAAATAGCTCGTGCTGATGAAACATAAATTGTTGTATTTTTAGCAGACACAGCCATGGTTCAAATCCTAGGAGTGGTAGTAAGCTGTATGCATAATCATACCTCTCAACTGTACAGATTTTCCCAGAATATCCAGATATTTGGCTCATATTTTTGCCCTGTCCCTCTTTTTCCTGGCAAATTACTGGGATGATCTCAGGATTGTAGTCACCAAATAATGACATAATTTGAGTGTCTGACTTCATATCCTTCAGAAAATGTATATTAAAACAAATCTTGTTACTCTAGTGACTGTCTAAATGTTTATAAGAGCAATATTAAAAATATGTCACTATTTGTATCCCCATGTTGTCAAGCTTTGTTCACATGTTGTGCATTAAGAGATTAAGAGGTATGCACATAATTTTAACTAGGAATCTAGATGTATGTGTAGAAACAGTCAGGTAGTGTTAACAAACATTCTCTCCACAGGTCTACCAGGTAAGAGAGTTAGAATTTAGCTATAAGACAGTTGAAGTATACACTGTGTACAAACATAGCACTGCCCAAACCAAGGCCATATGATATTGTAATAATACCTGTAGAGTAATGATTAGAGCAATAATCATTAAAGTTGTGAGTACTGCAAGGATATACAAGTTGTTAAGTGACATCTCTCTCCCCCCTACCATATCTGCAACAATAATCTAAACACACAAATCAGTGGGTATGTTTACACCAAACCTACTGTTGGGGCATATGTCCTATTGTTCAACACATATTCAAATGTGTTTCTATTAATGTTCCATGTTGAAATACTGTCATTGGTGGCCTGTTGCTATCAATGTAACCTGGATGATGTTGTAATGGCCATTGTGGTTCCATATATACATGTGTTCTGTTTGCTATGCAACTGTTCCAAATCTGTTGTTTTGGGTTAATGGGAATATTTATGCATGCTGTTATAAATAATCCTGGATTGTGTTGACTATTACTAAACCACATATGTTCTAAAACTGTAACACCATAGCACATTTGGGAAGGCCGGTCCCAGCAGACCCACCTCTCCCACCTCATCTGGCTGTGGTATCGGGCCCCAGCACATCTGGGACCCACCCCGGGACCTCCTCATCCACTGGTCCTGCACCATCTTTGGGTGGAACCGCCTCAGAGGATGGGGCTCGTCCCACCCCAGGAGTGGGCACAGACAGGATCCTCTCATCTGAAGCCATCTCCGGGACTTGAGGCAAAGTGAGCACTGAAAGGAGTTTGGAGATCTGCTATGCCAGCTTGAGGGCCACGTGGCACAATTAGAGGGTCAGCCTGCCCCTCCTGCTCAGCCCCAAGCACAGCCACCTTTGGGTCCATGAAGGTGCAGTGGTGATTGGCCATGGGTGGGGACCTCATTCCCACTGTTTCCATTTCGGGGCTCATGGCTTCCGATTTCCAAACACCCCTCCACATCCAAGGTGTTTACCCCCCACATGAGTCATATACTGCCCATGTATGCTGTCTTGTCTGTCTTGCCTGTCTTCTTACCTATCTCCCCAAATATTCCTACTATACTATCCTTCCCCAACATCCCACTCTCACCTTAAAAAAAAATGGCAATCTGTTCCCAAACAAAAAATAAAAAAAATCACACCATACATAGCTGTCCATTTTGCACACATGTCCACTGCACACATGTAATCTGGTCTAATTGGTTTCACAACACATTATTGCTGTCCTCACCCCTCTCTCATGGGTTTGAGTGTCTAAATCTACCTCCAAATTAATTCAGTATATATGCACAGCTATTGTTGTAGAAGAAACAGACAGCTATGGACCTTTCCTACACCCATCCTGCACATTCCTAGCTACCTTTCCTGTTGTCTTTCCCTATGCATGCCCCCTTTTTCACTACTGTCCTATCACCCCTTTTTTCTTTTCTTTTACAGAAATTAGCATGGGGGTAAGCGGGAGTAAGCTCTTTTAAGATGTAGTAAGTGGGATTAAGCCTGTTTGCATGGTGCTAAGCAATGCATACACAGATTAAGCACTTTTAAGGCTAACTGTCTGTAAGCATATTTAAGTGGAAGTTAGCATTGCTTACCGCCATGCAAACCTGCTTACAACTGCTTAAACATGCCTTAATCACACTGTATCCAACAGCCCTTGTTCTGCCCAGCAACAAATTAATCAGCCCTGCCCAGACTTGAACCCAGGACCCTGTACACCATAGTCAGAGCAATGTACCACTACTCCATCATAGAAGTACTACTAAGAATTTTTTTTAACTATATCATTCAATACAGGTATAGAATACTATGGAACAAACACTGTGGAATCAGTATGTTTATAATATATAAATATACAAATATAGACATGTATGGTGATAGATGCATATGAAAAGTGTATACATCAGATATATGTAGCTGTACATACAAAATTACACATATAGAATATGTACATATAGATTATAAAATAATATAATGTGTAGATATCAAACAAGAAATATATTGATATAGCAATATTCATGTATAAATAAATATATATAGAAAATATCTATACAAGGATAAATATATATGAACATAATATATACATATATATAAATATATATCTAGATACATATATAAATATATACATAAATATGCATATACAGATATATATATATATATATATATATATATATATATATATATATATATATATATATATATATATATATATATATATATATATATATATATGTATATATATATATATATATATATACACAGACATACATATACATACATATACAGATATAGATATATATGCATAACCGAAAGAATAAATACACACACACACACACACACACACACACACACATATATATATATATATATATATATATATATATATATATATATATACGGATCAACTACTATACACCGACAAAACAGAACCGACCCACACTCCACCGACATTCCTAATCACCGACAGTGCAAAACACCGAAACACAAATCACTGATGTGACATTCCCTGACAAATATGTCAACAGATGCATAATATGTGCATTTGCAAGTCCCTTTTCAACATTAAATAAAATATGAAGTGTAGTCCAAACAAAAACAGCCAGCTTTCCATCCTACATATTCAATATAATGCATAGTCCAAACAAAAAGTGCAACAGCCAGCTTTTCATCCTACATCTTTAATAAACGAGCTATACTCTTCACAAACTCTAATGGAGAGTACTCAGCTCTATTGTCAATTACTCGCTGAAAATGATTATGCCTCTGTACAACTCTTCACTTTTTAGGAGACGGAGGAACACCAGTTGACATTCTCACCCTTAATTCATCAATACGATCCTGTTCCCTAGTCAAAGCACGCATTATGACATCCAGGTCCGTAGCTCTAC
>NW_025053790.1:7500-10068 GCF_019279795.1 Protopterus annectens | reverse complement strand
CTGTCTTTCCCCGGTGAGGGTTTACCACTAGTGATATAGGGGTCGATGCCTAGCTTAATGAGTTTTTCTATGATTCCTGAGTGGGGAATGGTATCAAAGGCCTTGGCCAGATCAAGGCAGACTGTACGAACCACCTTGCATTCATCTGTAGGTCTGGTGACTGACTCAAAGAAGCCGACCAAGTTGAGCAGGTGTGATCTACCCTTCACAAAACCAAACTGTGTGGGATCCAGAGTTTGGAGATTCCCTATATCCTTGTTTATTAGGTCCATGATGATGCGTTCCATAGCTTTGCATATCAGACTCATCAGGCTAATGAGGTGATAGTTCCCAGGGTCTGTAGTCGCTCCTCCTTTGTGGAGAGGGATGACTGTACCAGTGCACCATCTGGTAGGGATAAAGCTCAATGTGCGGCTATGACTGAACAAGGCACACAGGTGAGGTGCCAGTTCACTCTGTAGTTCATGTCGAACAAAGCCAGGGATATTGTCACGTCCCATAGAAGCTGTATTCTTGACCTTGCACAGTGCTGTTTTAACCTGTGCAGCAGTAATACTGGGTGCCTGGCAATCTACTAGCACTGTGACAGGTCCCTTAAGCGGGAGAGGGTTAAAGTTGGCACTGAATCTGTCAGCCAATATATTGGCAATATCTGTTGGCTTGGTATAGGTGGTACCTTTGTGCATTAGCTCAGAGCAAATCCGGGTATTGCCATGGAGATTCTTTACATAACTTTAGAAGGCCTTGTGGTTGTCTTTACTATCTGCTGCAATTCTGATTTCATAGCTAGCTTTAGAGGATTTGATGAGGGATCTCAAGTTTTTGTTGAGGCTTGGAAGGGAGTTTTTCCAGTCTTGGGACTTTACCTTATTCCACATCAGTTTCCTCCTTCTGTTGTAGAGTTTGTTTATGGCATGAAACCACCATATTATCTTCCTTTTTTTGGAGGAAAGCATCTTGGTTCTATTGGGTATGGCGAGATCCATGCATTTGTGTATGTGTTCGTACAGTGCATTGGTATATGATTTGGCAGTCATGCAACTCCATTTGCATGGGTGCCGTGACGTTAGCCACCTCTACTTTTAGGAGCCCAAAGTTAGCTTTGGAGAAGTTTTTCATGGTGGTTACCTTTGCGGGGGTTGGGAGGGATGTGGATTTCTAAGGTGATTAGTTTATGGTCGGATCTAACCAGGAAGGAGTTGACTATTGGTGTAGAGCAACGGTTGCCCATGTTAGTAATGACCAGGTCAAGGATGTTGCTACCTCTAGTAGGGGTAAGAACGAGCTGGTCCAGGTCATTGGAATTAATGAATTCCAGGAAATGTTGGGCAAGTGTATTAGTACACGAGTAGTTTTCCCAGTTAATGGAAGGGTAGTTGAAGTCGCCCAGTATGAGAGTGTTAGGTTGGACCCTAATATTCTCCAGGGTGCTTAGGAACGTGGCGTGTGAGTCTTGGGACATGGTTGGGGACCTATAGCAGGCCGCGACCTGAATCGCTGTCTTACCCAATGTTAGCTGCACCTGAAGTATCTCAGATGCGTTAAGTTGGGCTACCAGCCTGGAGGTGTGTGGATCCTTTATGAAAATGGAAACACCACCGCCTTTAGAACTTCGTCCAAGTTCTGGGGCTGAAAGGTGTGGAATGTGTTATAGCCTGGTAGTGCAAGGGTGCTTTCTGCTGCCTTGAACCAGGTCTCTGTTACAGCACAAATGTTGATGTTCTCCACTTTAAGGAGTGCTTCAAGAGAGTGTATTTTGAGAGTTAGACTTTTAGCACAGAGCAGCATGACCCTCAGATTGCATTTGTTTGTAGCTGTTATGGTGGTAATTTGGTGTTTGGAACACCACCTAAAAAAGCAACTATAGGGGTGAAATGATTCTTGGCCAGTATCTGGAAACCCAGGGGTGACAGATGTAGGCCATCTCTGGCAAAGCATCGAGGTCAGTTATGTCATCCCAGTCAGACAGATACTGGATCCTCTTAGAACGACACGACAAACTTGGCCAACTGTTGAAATCAATCATTTTCTGCTTGTACTGTGGTATAATTCTGGGTGATGGTAGGATGAATCATTTTCTGCTTGTACTGTGGTATCATTCTGGGTGATGGTAGGATGAATCATTTTCTGCTTGTACTGTGGTATCATTCTGGGTCATGGTAGGATGAATCATTTTCTGCTTGTACTGTGGTATCATTCTGGGTGATGGTAGGATGAATCATTTTCTGCTTGTACTGTGGTATCATTCTGGGTGATGGTAGGATGAATCATTTTCTGCTTGTACTGTGGTATCATTCTGGGTGATGGTAGGATGAATCATTTTCTGCTTGTACTGTGGTATCATTCTAGGGTGATGGTAGGATGAATCATTTTCTGCTTGTACTGTGGTATCATTCTGGGTGATGGTAGGATGAATCATTTTCTGCTTGTACTGTGGTATCATTCTGGGTGATGGTAGGATGAATCATTTTCTGCTTGTACTGTGGTATCATTCTGGGTGATGGTAGGATGAATCATTTTCTGCTTGTACTGTGGTATCATTCTGGGTGATGGTAGGATGAATCATTT
>NW_025053790.1:0-2500 GCF_019279795.1 Protopterus annectens | reverse complement strand
GTCCATACATAAATAGTGCTGGTAAATTTGTACATCCTGATACAGGGTTCAAATATGTTTTTAACTGTTCAGCGGACTGTAATACCCAACATGTGGTATACCTTGCTGTGTGTTTGTGGCCTGTCGATCATTTTAAATTGGGAAGACAGACAGATATTTTAAAAACAGAATTAGGGAGCATCTTTATAATATCAGAACAGGTTTGGCCACTGGCTGATAGCGAAACATGTGATGTTATCCAGGGTATCAGCATACCTTGAGATTAATGGTTGTTGAGGTTATCTCATCGGTGCATAAGAGGGGGTAATGTTAGAGAAGTATCACTGAGGGAGAAGGGAAGTTAAATGGATCAGCGCTTGAGAGCTGATTCAGGTAAAGGGTTGGAATGATAGGGCTTCGATTAGACCCCTTCCTTAAAACCAAAAGTACCTGTGAGTTAGGTGATTTCTTTTTATTTTAATTTAGGAGTAATAATGTATGATTTTCAGGCTATGATGTGTAGTGATACATTTTTATACATTTTATTATGTTGTTGACAGTTGTTTATTGTGCTTTGTTAGTATTTATATACATACATATATATATATATATATATATATATATATATGTTAAATATTAGTTATATGTTTATTAGTTATTGGCTTCTTTTTTCATTTTATTTATTGTGTATATAGGAATCACTACTTTTGCATGATGGTTCTGTTTCTTTTAAATTGGTGATTATGACATCACAATTAATTAAAAGTTAATTATATAAAGTGCTGGCTTAGTGATTGATTGCACTCCTTTTCAATGGTCTGAAGAAGCTGTATTGTGAAAAGGCACTTACCTACTATGTGCACTTCTATTAAAGTCCTGATTTTTGATTTTATCTACTGTGTTCTACCTGTGCTGAGCTGTGTTTTTGGAAAGAACCGCACGGGTTATTTATTTGCTGCTGATACCATTTGTATTTTATTTACTGTATGTTCTACTTGTGCTGAGGTTATACTTTGGGAAAAAGAACCGCATGGTTGTTGCTGCTGATACCATTTGGATTTTATTTCTCTACTGTGTTCTACTTGTGCTGAGTTATACTTTGGAAAGAACCGCATGGTTGTTGCTGCTGATACCATTTGGATTTTATTTACTGTGTTCTACTTGTGCTGAGCTGTGTTTTGGAAAGAACCGCATGGTTGTTGCTGCTGCTACCATTTTGATTGCTGTTTTACTTGTTTCATTCAGCAGCGTGACATTTACCTTGTGGAGTGTTGGTGTGCTTTTCTTTATATATATATATATATATATATATATATATGTATGTATACACACACACACACACATATGTATATATAATAATAATACACACACACACACATATATATATATATATATATATATATATATATATACACACACACACACACACACACACACACACACACACACACACACACACATACATACATGTATATGTATATACACACACACACACACACACACACTATCCTATCTATTATATATATATATACCATATATATATATCTATATAGCATATACATATACTTATATATATATATATATATACTATATATATATAGGTTCATAGAGTAGTTACTAGGATATTGGCCATATAAGCCCTAGCCAAAAATGTACTCCTGGCTTTTAAGGGCCACCCAAGAAAAATTTCATTTTCCTGTGCCCCTGTCGAGGCAGAGCCACAGAAGTGATCCCTAGGGGGTGAATTTCCTATTTCCCATCCAATCATCAAGATTTTTTCTTGAAGAGTGCTAATGAGGAGCTCTGTTTGACATAGATAGAGTAGTCTGTTCCAGAGTATGGGAAGTCTCTGGGACAGGAATCTATCCCTCCAGCATGTTCTGCTTTATTGTGGTGACAAGGTTTAGGTCCCTAGAGGCATGTAGCCCGGGTGGGATTGGAATTTCTTTAGAGGTGGAGCATGTCCAGCAGCTCTGGGTTTTAACATAGCTTTGTGTGCTAGCAGAGACGGCCTCTGAGTAGAAGCGAGCATATCACGTATGGAAGTAATGCTGAGTTTTTGAAACGGTCTGCATAGGGCATCTGTTTGAGGTCAGTAACGTCCCCTCTTTGTAGAGGTATTTCTGTGGCCTTTCCAGTTGTTGTAGATGTCTTGTGAGGTACATTACCAAAAAGGGCGTTATGATCTATAATGGGTCTAATGAGTGATGAGTAGAGGGGAACAATGACCTCTTTTTTTCTGGATGAGAAACCTTTTTGTGATGAGGTGAGCCACGTAGAAGGATTTCCTGACCACTGTGGCAATGTAATTATCAAAGCTGAGAGACTACTGTCCACCTGTGTCCCTGGGTCTCATCACATTTTCAGCATTAAGTAGACTACCAGCTATGTGGTAGTTCATGGGTACAGAGTTTTTCCAAAGGTGATGACAATACACCTTTTGGGCATTGAAACTTCAGGCCATGGCTTTGACACCATTGTATCTGTCTCAGTTGAGGCCCTTTTGTAGTATGTCCACATC
>NW_025053789.1:0-9809 GCF_019279795.1 Protopterus annectens | reverse complement strand
TTTAAGTCTTCCTGAGGCTGCCCAAACTGTTGGCAGATGACTACCCTATCTTCTATAGTCAACTCGTCCATGAGGCTCATTTCATATGCAGCCGAAGGGAGTAGAGCAGCGAACAGGAGTGGCTCTTAGGAGACAAGCCTGGTTCGCTTGTGTCCACTTGGAGGCCTTTAAGTCTTCCTTCAGGCCCTTTGATGGGTCTCCTGTTTGGACCCAAGGTGAAGGACACACTACTCGGTGCGAGCAGGAGGGCAAGACCTTGACTGCCGTTGGGGCCCGTTTTCCGCTCCTCTAGACCTTACCCCAAGGCCCAGAGAGGAGGGAAAATGTGGTTCAGAAAATCTCAAAGTCTTCCCTACTCCAGTGATCCCCTCTAGAGGCAGGGGATTCAGGAAGACGCCCCAGAGGTGGCAGAGGCCCCCGTAACTCTGGAGACCGCGATTCCTTTCATGGTTCCTCCTACCCTCAACATCCCTAGGATGTGGCCCGACTGTGCTTCTCCGGAGCCAGTCGGGGGTCGTTTTGCGAAACACCCACAGGCTTGGGAATCTATAACCAAGGATCAATGGGTGCTTCGCATAACCGGAGGCTACTCATCCCTTCTTCAAGCCCCTCCTCCTATCAAGGAAAATCCCGGATGTGCCACCCAGTCAGCGGGATCAAGCAGCCGTAGAGGTTTCAAAGCTGCTAAGAAAAGAGTCATCCAGCCTGTCCCCGACCAGATCGGATCAGGAACTTACTCAAGATTATTTTTGGTGCCAAAAGACAGGGGACTTAAGGCCCATTTTGGACCTCAGCTCATTGAATCGTTTGTAAAAAGTCCAAATTCGAATGGTCACCCTTCAGTCCATTCTCCGTTATTGGAGAAGGATGTCTGGATGTGCTCCATAGATCTCAAGGGCGCTTACTATCACATTCTGATAGCTCAAGAGTCCAGGAGTCATTTACGCTTCGCCTGGGAACCAGTCATTTCCAGTTCGAGCACTGCCCTTTGGTCTCACCACAGCCCCAGGGTGTTCACCAAGTGTCTGGCAGTGGTGACAGCTCACCTGAGAAGTCTAGGATTCCAAGTGTTTCCCTATCTAGACGACTGGCTCCTTACTGCCACCTCCAAGCATCTACTGATTCAGCTGATGGCCACAGTCACTTTGGGTCTCCTGGGAATCACTTTCAATTGGGAAAAATCTGTGCTCAGCCATCTCAGCGTATTACCTTTATAGGCGCAGAGTTAGACACAAAAGAATGCGGGCATTTTGCCATCAGAAAGAATTCAGGTCCTACAATCTCAGTTCAAACCTTGTTACCCAAATCTCGAGTTCAGGCCAGACAGATTCTCAGTTATTGGGCACGATGGCGCACTATTCTCTAGTTCCCTTAGCCAGGCTGCACATGCGGTGCTGCAATGGCTACTGTCGGTTCAATGGTCTATCAGGAACTTCCCTGAACCATTTGGTTCTGATTACGGACAGTTGTGCTCGGACCTCCGTTGGTGGCTTCGGTCCAACCTGGACCGGGGGCGCCCCTTCGCCCTTCAGCCCCCTGTTGCCACAGTGACCACGGAGGCCTCGCAGATAGGGTGGGGGGGACATTATCTGGACAGGTCTGTCCAAGGCACTTGGCAGGATTGCGAAGCGCACCTTCAATCAATGTCCTGGAAATGAGAGCGGTGCTATCTGGTTTGCAAGCACTTCATCATGCTCTCCCCAGGGTACTATTGCGATTCTATCCGACAACATGTCGGTAGTTGGTACATAAACAAGCAAGGTGGAACCAGGTCCTACCCCTTTGCAGAGAGGCCATGAGATTGGCATGGGCCATAGCTACCAGCGTTTCTTAGTAGCAACGCACATTCCGGGGAAAGCCAATGGGATTGCAGACAGGCTCAGCAGGACTCTCCTGTTGCCCCACGAGTGGTCCCTCAACAACAGAGTGGCTGCGAATCTTCGCCAAATGGGGTCTCCTTGTTGCGACTTGTTGCCAGCCCTCACAATGCATGCAGAGAGTTCTTCACTCTGACTCCTCTCAGGGCAGATTCCCAGGGCGCTCTAGCCCACATTGGCCCCGGTCTACTTTATGCCTTCCTCCGTTCCCCTTCTCCGAGGGTGATACAGAAGGCATTTCATGGGAGCGACATGATTTTGATTGCCCACACTGGCCTCGTCAGGTTTGGTTCCCTTCCTTCAGAGGTATGCGGTAAGGGCCATGGTTTCTGGACCCAGTGCCGACCTGTTGACTCATCAGTCGGGACACTCTCATCCGTCCCTCAGGTCCTTGAGGTTGGCTGCTTGGTTACTCCACTTCCATCCTTAGTCAGAGATAACTCTCTTTCTCCAGAAGTGATGTACATTTTGTCCTCTTCTCACAAACCTTCCACTGTTAAACTGTATTCCAGCAAATGGAAAAGGTTTGCCTTTTGGGCCCAGCAGGTATAGATCCTCTTACGCCCCAGTACAGGTTTGAATTCTGGCTTCATTGTTTCATTTGGGCTCTTCAGTCTCCACAATTAAGGTTCAACTAGCGGCCATCTCTAATTTTCATGTTTCCTTTGAGCCTTCCTTAATGGCAAACAGACTTTGCAAGTCTTTCCTTAAAGGGCTTGGCTCCTCAGGCCTCCTATCTCATCCTGTGCCCCTTGGGACTTAATATGGTTCTGGCCTTAACTGCCCGTCCCTTTGAACCAGCAGCTACTTGTGATATAAAATTTCTATCTTGGAAAACCGCCTTTTAGTGGCAATAACTTCTGCTAAGCGGGTTTCAGAGCTTCAGGCTCTCTGTTCTATTCCTCCTTATTTGATTTTCACAAGACAGAGTTTCCTCAGATTAAATCCCTCCTTTTGCCAAGGTAGCATCCCTTTATGCATTCAACAATCCTTGAGCTCCCTGTTTTTTCCCAAATTCTCTAATAGAGCAGAATATACCTTCCATCAGTTGGATGTTCACAGACAACTGCGTTTTTATTTAGATAGGACCAGTCAGACAGAAAATCAGATCAGCTGTTTGTGTCCTTTGCAGAATAGGTTGGTCTACCAGTTGCTAAAACCACCATAGCCAAATGGATTAAGGATTGCATCTCCTTCATTTATTCCCAGTCAGGCAGAGAGTTACCTTTCCCAGTCAAGGCTCATTCTACCAGGGCGATGGCCACCTCTGTAGCATTCCACTCCAAAGTTTCAATAGATGATATTTGTGCTGCTACTTGGTCTTCTCCACACCTTCATTTCTCATTATAAGGTTGATGTGGTTTCGAGGCAGAGCTTCCTTTGGTTCCCGCAGTTCTCAGGAGTGTGTTCCAATGAGCCACCCGGGATTTAGGTGCTAGGGGCTGTCCCATCTGTTATGAATGTAGAGATAGGATCCCATTACATCTTTTAGTTATGTACTTACCATAACTTCGGATGTATGGGATCCATCTCCCATTCATACATACCCTCCTTCCCCTACCTTTTGGATTTGGAGGAAATGTTGCTCTTGCTGAACTCTTCTGAAGGGCTCTAGTTGGTTACAGTTATTGGTATGTTTTTGAGCCTGTATGAATGTATGGCGAACAAACAAGATCTGGGAAGCAGGTGTGGTGCATTCTGGGATAAGGGAGCCCAGCCAATGAGAGACTTGTTCTAGTGTATAGTGGCGAGTCGGAGCCGATGGATTGGCTCCAGCCCATCTGTTATGAATGTAAGTGAGATGGATCCCATACATCCGAAGTTATGGTAAGTGCATAATTAAAAGTTATTGGCTTGGGCAGTCTTCCATCTCCCTCAACTTTCTGATTTGAAGGCCTGCATTTGCACTTGTTTCTGTCCTGTAACTCCTGGGCTCATCTCATTTGCTCACTCAAAAAAAAATTGTTTTGCTTTTACTGTATTTGTGTTTCTTCCTACTTTATTTTGCTTTTGATCTTAAAAGTACTCAATTTTATTTATTGCTTGGTGTAACTCATTCTAAGCCTTTTAGTTTAAGCACTTGGGCTTCAGACCAGCTGTTTTACATTAGGAAGGTTTGTGGCCTGCACTGTGGTGGCAGGACAGGTAGCTTACATCCTTCTAAGTTGGGAACTGCTGATTGAGGGCTCAGTGTCTGTTATTCTAAAAGTGCATTAATTCTGGTTTAAGCACTTGGGCTTCAGGCCAGTTATTTTACATTAAGAAGGTTCGTGGTCTGCACTCTTGTGGGAGGAGAGGCTGGACTCTGCCCTTCTGAGCTGGGAATTTCTGGTTAAAGGCTTATAGTGCCTGCATATTTGAACTGTTTCTTACTGAAATTGGTACACCTTGTTTGCTGTAGCATAGACTAGATCCAGGCCTGCTGAATCTAGCTTTATTTGTATGCTTGTTTGTTTGCTTATTTCCCTGGAATGCTAATTCCACCTAACGCGGCTTTTCAGCTTCTGTGGATCCCTAGTGATATCTGCATTGCTTACTGTACTTATTTCCTTGTTTCACTTGAAAGTTACTGTTTGTCATTTTGCATTTAAGTTACCTGTAACACATTGCATTTAAGTTACCTGGCACTTGCTCACTAAAGCAATTGTATAAGTCTGCGCTAAAATATTAAAAGCACTACACCCTCTCAAACTCCCTTGAGTACCTGGTTTTATTGGCCCTTTTCTCAATTATAAGGGAATTCCCAATACTCTTCTAGCATGTCCAAAGGTCATTTGTCAATCTCCTCTCCAGTCCAGCTGGTGAATCTGGGAATCTTGAGGCAATGTTACAACTGCCTCGTACACAGACAACCCTTTCCTCCTCCCAACAAATTCCAACACGTGAGAGATGCAACCATATAGCCATACTGGAGGCTAAGCTCTCAACTCAGTACTGGCGAAAACAGTCAGCAGGAGGAGAAGGAAACCACACTCACTACAATTCCAGTCTCACATAGACCTACCACGACAGCAAACCAAATACATAAACAGAAAACATACTGAGGCACTAAATAAAATATGCCTAAGCAGAGACCTCCAAAGCAGACACCCAAGCAACTGCTACCCCAAAACAAAACACGTGCAACACATAGCTCACAAAGCCAGTGTGCCGAACAGTCACAGCCCTTAAGGCTAAACAACACACCTGATACACTTGTAATAGGTGACTCTATCGTCAGGCACACTGATGTCCCGCTTACCAGGCTGAACAAGGAGAAGGTCATGGTGAGCTGCCTGTCGGGCGCTAGGATCCGCCACATAACACAAGCACTCAGGTCACTCCAAGGCAAGTACAAATATGACTCGGTCATTGTCCATGCTGGTGCGAATGACCTGAGACATACCTCCCTGGACTACATGAAAAGAGACAGAGGAGCTCTCTGAGCATGTAGCCCAGGCCGGTATGACCCTGACCTTGAGTAGCATCTTACCCTCACCAAGAATGATGCCACAATATGAAGACAAGATGATCAATTTCAACAATTGGCTTAAGTATTGGTGTCATTCAAAGGGGATCCAATGCCTGTCAGCCTGGGATGACATGCTCGACAAGCCACAATGTTTCTAGGGCGGCTTGCACCTGTCCCCCCTGGCCTTTGGATATTGGCAAAGGCTCTTGCTACCCCTATAGTGCCTTTTTAGGCAAGGCTCAAAGACAAACCCACCTCCATAGGTATCACAAGGGAAACTGAGTAATGCTACTAAAGCCAGAAGTGTAAACCTCAAGATGCACTCAAACTCTCCTTAGCATGGAGAGCATCGATATCTGTGCAGTAACAGAAACCTGGTTCAAGGCTCCGAGCATCCCAGCACTACCAGGTTATATCTCATACCATGCTTTTCCCCAAAACTTGGACCGAACCACAAAAGGAGGGAGTATCAATATTTTTCAAAGATACCCACACCTCCAGGTTGGTGGCACAGCAATCAGAGACTATCCATGTGCAACTAACAGTGGGTAAAACTGCCTTCTAGTTTATAGCCTGCTACAGACCACCCTCCCAAACCCAGGAACCCCACTCGGCCTTCCTGAGAACACTGGAAAATATGAAGGTCTCTCCAAACTCCATTATATTGGGACTTCAACTACCCAGACATAGACTGGGAGTATTACTCTAGTTTCAACACCTAGCCCAAAGTTTCCTAGAATTTATAAACTCAAATGCTATGGAACAACTTGTTACCACTCCCACAAGAGGGGAAAACATACTGGACCTGATCATCACCAACATGGGGACTCTCTGCTCCAGACCAGAAGTGTATCCTCACTGGTAAGATCAGACCATAAACTAATCTCACTGGATATTCCCATCCCGACTCCACCCCCTGTCCTGAAAACCACAGTGAAAAACTTCCCTAAAGCAAATTTCACACTCCTCAAAACCGAGGTGGAATCCTTCAAAGCCCCCGGGCCTGTGGAAAATATGGCCCATACTGCAGAATCCTTTATAAACGCATTCTATGAACACCTTCAGGAATGCATGGATCATGCAATCCCAAATAAAACCAAGACCCAATCCTCCAAAGGCAGGTGTCCTGTCTGGTGGACCCCAGCCATAAACAAACTATACAATAGAAGGAGGAAGCTACTACATGATAGAGCAAAATCCCAAAAAGGGAAGGCATCTCTGATCAGTATTAGCAAAAAACTATGGGCACTCATAAAATTGTCTAAGGCCAGCTTAGAGAAAAATTGCACAGGACACTAAGGATAATCACAAGGCTTTCTTTAGTTATGTTAGGAACCTGGGTGGAATTCCCAGATATGCTCAGAATTACTCCAAAATGACAAAAAATACACCAAACCCACAGACATTGCCAACATCCTAGCTGACAGGTTCAGCGGAAACGCCCCCCGCAGCAAAAGGACAAATATCTATCCCAGCAGAGTGCTGCCCCTGACATCTCAGATGCTCAGGTAAGAGCTGCCCTCTCCAAAGCAAAAAACACAGCATCAATGGGACCAGACGGTGCCCCGGGGCTGGGTCCTACATGAACTCCAAGAAGAGCTAAACCCAAACATAAAACTACTATTCAATCTCAGCCTTACTACAGGATATGTACCCAAAGAGTGGCATACAGCAACAGTGGTCCCTCTCCACAAAGGTGGTGCCTCAACGGATCCTGGAAACTATCGCCCCATAAGCCTGACTAGCTTGGTCTGTAAAGCTATGGAAAGGATCATCATGGACCTCATAAATAAAGATATTGGGGACCTACAGACACTGGATCCTATCCAGTTCGGCTTTAAGGGCAGATCCTGCCTCTTAAACCTGGTTGATTTCTTTGAAACAGTCACCAAGGCCATTGACTAGGGAAGGTGGTCCACACAGCCTACCTGGACCCCCAAAATCCGATACAATACCCACTCGGGCATTATAGATAAGCTCACCAGCTTAAATATAAACCCCTATATCACTAGATGGGTTGCAAACTGGCTCAAGGACAGAACCCACATGGTTAGAATTGCTGGAGCCATGTCAGACTCCAAGCCAGTTACAAGTGTCGTCCCACAAGGCTCAGTCCTGGGACCTCTCTTGTTCAGTATATATTTCTCGGAGGTACAGGCCAACACGGAAGCACTGTGGCTGACCAAGTTCGCAGATGACTGCAAACTGGGTACCATAATCGACTCCAGCCGACACAAGCATCGTCCAAAAGGGCCTCATAGAAACAGACAACTGGTGCCAGAGCCATGGCCTCAAGCTAAACGCCAAAAAGTGTATAGTCATCCCCTTTGGCAAAAACTAAGTGCCCACAAATTACCAAATCCATTAAGTACAGAAGAAGTAATTAGGGACCTGGGGACCCAAGTTGATAGCAGTCTCTCATTTGACAACCACGTGGCCAAAGTGGTTAGAAAAACATTTTATATAGCCCACCTAATCATGAAGGGATTCACATCTAGATCAGGGGAGGTCATCGTGCCTCTTTACTCATCCCTCATCAGGCCCATAATTGAGTACAATGCCCCTTTTGGGATGTACCTTACCAGACACCTGCAGCAACTGGAAAGACCCCAAAAGTACCTCACCAAAAGGATCAAAGGGCTCAAACAGATGCCATATGCTGCCCGGTTAAAGAAACTTCAGCTCTACTTAGTGGCATACTGCCTGCTCAGAGGTGATCTGTGCCTGACGTGTAAAGCCATGTCCAACCCGGAATTAATGGACATGCTGCACCTCAGAAAATCCAAATCCCATCGAGCTACGCGCTCAAGAGACTTGTACCTCAGCACTATAATAAATAGGACATGCTGGAGGGACAGATTCATAACCCAGAGGCTCCCTTCACTCTGGAATAAATTCCCAGTCCAGGTTAGGCAGAGTCCCTCATTGACTCTCTTCAAGAGGAATCTTGATGAGTGGATGGGAGATCATAGGTTTACCCCTGGTATCACTTCTGTGTCACTGTTGCTAACCTCAAAAAAGGGCATAGCAAAATTAATTTAAAATGGGTGGCGAAAGCCAAACACACTCTGGCTAGGCTTATAAATGCCTTATGGCAGATAGCCTAGTATGAACCTATGAACTGGGGGCCATAATCTAATCTCCAGCTGACACAAGCATCCTCCAAAAGGGTCTCACAGAGACGGATGCTTGGTGCCAGAGCCATGGCCTCAAGCTAAATGCTAAAAAGTGCATAGTCATCCCCTTTGGGAAAAATGCCTAATTACCACATAGGTGGTAATCCATTATCTAAGAAATAATTAGAGATTTGGGGACCAACGTGATAGTAATCTCTCCTTTGATAATCACGTGCCAAAGTGGTTAGAAAGACCTTCTATATAGCCCACCTTATCAAAAGGGTTCATCTAGATCAAGAGAGGTCATTGTGCCCTCTCACTCATCAGGCCCATAATTGAATACAATGCCCTGTTTGGGATGTACCTTACCCGACACCTGCAGCAACTGAAGAGACCCCAAGAGTACCTCACCAAGAGGATCTGGCCTACAAACAGATGTCCTATGCAACTCGACTAAAGAAACTCCAGCTCTACTCAGTTGCTTACCGCCTACTCAGAGGTGATCTATGCCTGACGTCAAAGCCATGTCAAACCCAGAATTAATGGACATGCTCCACCTCAAAAATCCAAGTCCCTTAGAGCTACACCAGGGACCTAAACCTCAGCACAAAAATAAATAGGACATGCTGGAGGGACAGATTCATTTCCCAGAGGCTCCCCTCACTCCAGAATAGAATCTTAATTCATGTTAGACATAGCCCCTCGCTGACCATCTTCAATTGAAATTTGGACTCATGAATGGGGGATAGCAGATTCACCCCTGGGATCTCTCCTGTGTCCCTGCTAGACAGAGGCACAGTGAACTAATCTTAGAGGGGTACCTTCTGTGGCCTGCTTTGCAGAGGCACAGTGGGCTAATCTGGTGGGGAGATGGAAGCCGGATACACCCTTGCTAGGCTTGTGGATGCCCTGGGGCAGATAGCCTAGTATCTACCTATGAATCTATGAACCTATGAACAATTATAAGTGCATGTTATTTGACAAAAGAGAGATAGGTTTGACAATTAGTTGAGTTTTTAAATACAGCTGTATGAGGTAAAATTTGCAAAACAGACAGAAGAGGAAAAGGAGGTGATAAGAGTAAAAAATGCAACTGGAATAGTGATGTTTTTGCTGCAGGACCAGGTCATTTGTAGGTAGTGTTTAAGTTCACATTTAAACAGGTGCCTTTGGGAGATGCTTCTTATATTGGGGGGAAGTGAGTTCCAGGCATGAGCTATAGTGCATTTATAAAGAGAGTTGCCAATATTTGTTTTTGGGTTTGTAGATCTCAAGGAGGGGTTTGTCGGATGTAAGATGACACAGGGCTGTAATACAAGGCTAGAGATAGAGAGGCAAGAGGATTGTTTAGGATAGAGTGGGTAA
>NW_025053788.1:0-9642 GCF_019279795.1 Protopterus annectens | reverse complement strand
ATAAAGTAATAGAAAATAATCCAAATAAAAATCAAACTAACCTTTCCTTCACAGCAAAGTGTAGCACAGTCTGTGTGAGCCTTTCAATTAAAGCTCTGAAAATTTTTATTTTACCCTATAAATAGAAAGTTTAGTTCCTAGCTCCACCACCTCAGTTCACAGATGAATAATCTTAAGTGACCTTTTCTCTCTTATGTATGAGTCCTTAATTGATCAGTTCTAATTTCTGCCTGACTCACAAGAGACAGAGCTGTGGTCTTTTTTGAACTATTAATATGCAGTTTAAAGCAGAATACAAGTAAAACACAAGGACAATAAAACAAATCACAGTATTCAAAACATAAAAAGGCAATAAAAAAACAAAATACAACAAATAAAAAGCAAATTAAATTTTCCTGCACAGCAAAGTATATCAGAGTCTGGGAGAGCCATTCTAGTAAAGCTCTGAAATGTTTTATTTTACCCCTTAAATATAAGGATTAGTTCCTAGCTCCACCACCTCTGTTCCCAAATGATTAACTTTAAGTGACCTCTTCTATCTTATGTATGAGTCCTTACTTGATCAGTTCTAATTTCTACCTGACTCACAAGAGACAGAGCTGTGGTATCGTTTTATGTTTTAATATGCAGTTAAAAGCGGAATACAAGTAAAACGCAAGGTAAAAAAAAACAAATCACAGTTTTCAAAATATAAAAAGCAAAAAAGTAATACAAAATACAACAAATAAAAAGCAAATGAACTTTTCCTTCACAGCAAGGTGTACCAGAGTCTGGGTGAGCCTTTCTAGTAAAGCTCTGAAATGTTTTATTTTACCCCTTAAATAGAAGGTTTAGTTCATAGCTCCACCACCTCAGTTCACAAATGATTAACCTTAAGTTACCTCTTCTATCTTATGTATGAGTCCTTAATTGACAAGTTCTAATTTCTGCCTGACACACAAGAGACAGAGCTGTGTTCTCTTTTGAAGTTTTAATATGCAGTTAAAAGCAGAATACAAGTAAAACACAAGGTAAAAAATACAAACCACAGTATTTAAAATATAAAAAGGCAATAAAGTAATACAAAATAAAACAAATCAAAAGCAAACTAACCTTTCCTTCAGAGCAAAGTGTAACAGAGTCTTGGAAAGCCTTTCTGGTAAAGCTCTGAAATGTTTTATTTTACCCCTTAAATAGAAGGTTTAGTGCCTAGCTCTACCCCCTCATTTCACAAATGATTAACCTTAAGTGACCTCTTCTCTCTTGTGTATGAGTCCTTAATTGATCCGTTCTAATTTCTGCCTGACTCACAAGAGACAGAGGTGTGTTCACTTTTGAAGTTGTAATATGCAGTTAAAAGCAGAATACAAATAAAACACAAGGAAAAGAAAACAAATCACAGTATTCAAAATATAAAAAGGCAATAAAGTAATACAAAAAACAACAAATAAAAAGCAAACTAACTTTTCCTTCACAGCAAAGTGTAGCAGAGTCTAGTGAGCCTTTCTATTAAAAATCTAAAATGTTTTATTTTACCCCTTAAGAAGAAGGTTTTGTTTATAGCTAAATGCCCTCAGTTCACAATTTATTAACCTAAAGGGACCTCTTCTATCTGATGTATGAGTCCTTAATTGATCAGTTCCAATTTCTGCCTGATTTGCAAAAGACAGAGCTGTTGTCTCTTTTGAAATTTTAATATGCAGTAAAAAGCAGAAAACAAGTAAAACACAAGGTAAAGAAAACAAATCACAGTATTCAAAATATAAAAAAGCAATAAAGTAATACAAAATGCAACAAATAAAAAGCAAACTACCTTTCCTTCACAGCAAAGTGTAGCACAGATTGGGTGAGCCTTTCTTGTAAAGCTCTGAAATGTTTTATTTTACCCCTTGAATAAAAGGTTTAGTTCCTAGCTTCACCTCCTCGGTTCACAAATGATTAACCTTAAGTGACCTCTTCTATCTTATGCATGCGTCCTAAATTGATAAGTTTTAATTTCTGCCTGACTCACAAGAGACAGAGCTGTGTTCTTTTTTGAAGTTGTAATATGCAGTTAAAAGCAGAATAGAAGTAAAACACAAGGTAAAGAAAACAAATCACAGTATTCAGAATATAAACAGGCAATAAAGTAATAGAAAATATTCCAAATAAAAATCAAACTAACTTTCCTTCATAGCAAAGTGTAGCACAGTCTGGGTGAGCCTTTCAACTAAAGCTCTGAAAATTTTCATTTTACGCCTTAAATAGAAGGTTTAGTTCCTAGCTTCATCACCTCAGTTCATAAATGATTAACCTTAAGTGACCTCTTCTATCTTATGCATGAGTCCTTAATCGACAAGTTCTAATTTCTGCTTGACTCACAAGAGTCTGAGCTGTGGTCTCTTTAGAAATTTTAATATGCAGTTAAAAGCAAAATAAAAGTAAAACACAAGGTAAAGAAAACAAATCACAGTATTCAAAATATAAAAAGGTAATAATGTAATACAAAATACAATTAAAAAGCAAACTAACTTTTCCTTAATAGTCATATGTAGCAGAGTCTAATGAGCCTTTCTTGTAAAGATCTAAAATGTTTTATTTTATACCTTAAGAAGATGGTTTAGTTTCAAGCTCCATACCCTCAGATTAACCTAAAGTGACTTATTCTATCTGATGTATGAGTCCTTAATTGATCAGTCCAAATTTCTGCCTGTCTCACACGAGACAGTGCTGTGGTCTCTTTTTAAGTTTTACTATGCAGTTAAAAGCAGAATGCAAGTAAAACACAAGGTAAAGAAAACAAATCACTGTATTCAAAATATAAAAAGGTAATAAAGTAATACAAAATACAATTAAAAAGCAAACTAACTTTTCCTTATCAGTCAAGTGTAGCAGAGTCTAGTGAGCCTTTCTTGTAAAGATCTAAAATGTTTTATTTTACCCCTTGAATAAAGCTCCATACCATCAGTTCACAAATGATTACTCTTAAGTGACTTCTTCTATCTGATGTATGAGTCCTTAATTGATCAGTTCTAATTTCTGCCTTACTCAGAAGAGACCGACCTGTGGTCTTTTTTGAAGTTTTAATATGCAGGTAAAAGCAGAATGCAAGGAAAACACAAGGTAAAGAAAACAAATCACAACATTCAAAATATAAAAAGGCGAGAAAGTAATACAAAATACAACAAATAAAAAGCAAACTAACCTTTTCTGCACAGCAAAGTGTATCGGAGTCTGGGTGAGCCATTCTAGTAAAGCTCTGAGTTTTTTATTTTACAGCTTAAATAGAAGGCTTAGTTCCTAGCTCCACCACATATGTTCACAAATGATTAACCTTAAGTGACCTCTTCTATCTTATGTATGAATCCTTAATTGATCAGTTCTAATTTATACCCGACTCACAAGAGACAGAGCTTTGGTCTCTTTGGAAGTTTTAATATGCAGTTAAAAGAAGAATACAAGTAAAACTCAAAGTAAAGAAAACAAATCACAGTATTCAAAATATAAAATGCAATAAAGTAATACAAAATACAACAAATAAAAAACAAACTAACCTTTCCTTTACAGCAAAGTGTAGCAGAGTCTGGGTGAGCATTTTTCCTAAAGCTCTGAAATGTTTTATTATACCCCTTAAATAGAAGGTTTACTTCGTAGTCCATCTCTCAGTTCACAAATGGTTAACCTTAAGTGACCGCTTCTATCTTATATGTGAGTCTTAAATTGATCAGTTCTAATTTCTACATGACTGACAAGAGAGAGAGAGCTGTGGTCACTTTTGAAGTTTAATATGCAGTTAAAAGCAGAATACAAGTAAACACAAGGTAAAGAAAACAAATCACAGTATTCAAAATATAAACAGGCAATACAGTAACAGAAAATAATCCAAATAAAAATCAAACTAACCTTTCCTTCACAGCAAAGTGTAGCACAGTCTGTGTGAGCCTTTCAATTAAAGCTCTGAAAATTTGTATTTTACCCCATAAATTGAAAGTTTAGTTCCTAGCTCCACCACCCCAGTTCACAAATGATTAACCTTAAGTGACATCTTCTCTCTTATGTATGAGTCCTTAATTGATCAGTTCTAATTTCTGCCTGACTCACAAGAGACAGAGCTGTGGTCTTTTTTGAAGTATTAATATGCAGTTAAAAGCAGAATACAAGTAAAACACAAGGAAAATAAAACAAATCACAGTATTCAAAATATAAAAAGGCAATAAAGTAATACAAAATACAACAAATAAAAAGCATACTAACATTTCCTTCACAGCATAGTGTAGCAGAGTCTGGGTGAGCCTTTCTAGTAAAGCTCTAAAATGTTTTATTTTACCCCTTAAGTAGAAGGTTTACTTCCTAGTCCACCCCCTCAGTTCACAAATGGTTAACCTTAAGTGACCTCTTCTATCTTATGTATGAGTCCTTAATTGATCAGTTCTAATTCCTGCCTGAGTCACAAGAGTCAGAGCTGTGGTCTCTTTTGAAGTTTTAATATGCAGTTAAAAGAAGAATACAAGTAAAACTCAAAGTAAAGAAAACAAATCACAGTATTCAAAATATAAAATGCAATAAAGTAATACAAAATACAACAAATAAAAAACAAACTAACCTTTCCTTTACAGCAAAGTGTAGCAGAGTCTGGGTGAGCATTTCTCCTAAAGCTCTGAAATGTTTTATTATACCCCTTAAATAGAAGGTTTACTTCGTAGTCCATCTCTCAGTTCACAAATGGTTAACCTTAAGTGACCGCTTCTATCTTATATGTGAGTCTTAAATTGATTAGTTCTAATTTCTATATGACTGACAAGAGAGAGAGAGCTGTGGTCACTTTTGAAGTTTAATATGCAGTTAAAAGCAGAATACAAGTAAACACAAGGTAAAGAAAACAAATCACAGTATTCAAAATATAAACAGGCAATACAGTAACAGAAAATAATCCAAATAAAAATCAAACTAACCTTTCCTTCACAGCAAAGTGTAGCACAGTCTGTGTGAGCCTTTCAATTAAAGCTCTGAAAATTTGTATTTTACCCCATAAATTGAAAGTTTAGTTCCTAGCTCCACCACCCCAGTTCACAAATGATTAACCTTAAGTGACATCTTCTCTCTTATGTATGAGTCCTTAATTGATCAGTTCTAATTTCTGCCTGACTCACAAGAGACAGAGCTGTGGTCTTTTTTGAAGTATTAATATGCAGTTAAAAGCAGAATACAAGTAAAACACAAGGAAAATAAAACAAATCACAGTATTCAAAATATAAAAAGGCAATAAAGTAATACAAAATACAACAAATAAAAAGCAAACTAACCTTTCCTGCACAGCAATGTGTATCAGAGTCTGGGTGAGCCATTCTAGTAAAGCTCTGAAATGTTTTACTTTACCCCTTAAATAGAAGGTTTAGTTCCTAGCCCCAGCACCTCTGTTCACAAATTATTAACTTTAAGTGACCTTTTCTATCTTATGTAAGAATCCTTAATTGATCAGTTCTAATTTCTACCTGACTCACAAGAGACAGAGCTGTGGTGTGTTTTGAAGTTTTAATATGCAGTTAAAAGCAGAATACAAGTAAACACAAAATAAAGAAAACAAATCACAGTATTCAAAATATAAAAAGGCAATAAAGTAATACAAAATACAACAAATAAAAAGCAAACAAACCTTTCCTTCAAAGCAAAGTGTAGCAGAGTCTGGGTGAGCCTTTCTAGTAAAGATCTAAAATGTATTATTTTTACCCCTTAAGAATAATGTTTACTTTATAGCTCCATACCCTCAGTTCACAAATGGTTAACCTAAAGTAACCTCTTCTATCTGATGTATGAGTCCTTAATTGATCAGTTCAAATTTCTGCCAGACTCACAAAAGGCATAGCTATGGTGTATTTTGAAGTTTTAATATGCAATTAAAAGCAGAATATAAGTAAAACAAAAGGTAAAGAGAATAAATCACAGTATTCAAAATATAAAAAGGCAAGAAAGTAATACAGAATACAACAAAAAAAGCAAACTAACCTTTCCAGAACAGCAAAGTGTAGCAGAGTCTAGGTGGGCATTTCTAGTAAAGCTCTGAAATGTTTTATTTACCCCTTAAATAGAAGGCTTAGTTCCTAGCTCCACCACCTCAGCTCACAAATGATTACCTTAAGTGACCTCTTGTATCTTGTGTATGAGTCCTTAATTGATAAGTTCTAATTTCTGCCTGACTCACAAGAGACAGAGCTGTGTTTTCTTTTGAAGTTTTAATATGCAGTTAAAAGTAGAATAAAAGTAAAACACAAGGTAACTAAACAAACTCCAGTATTTAAAATACAAAAAGGCAATAAAGTAATACAAAATAAAACAAATCAAAAGTAAGCTAACCTTTCCTTTACAGCAAAGTATAGCAGAGTCTGGGTGAGCCTTTCAAGTAAAGCTCTGAAATGTTTTATTTTACCCCTTAAATAGAAGGTTTAGTGCCTAGCTCTACTCCTCAGTTCACAAATGATTAACCTTCAGTGACTTCTTCTCTCTTATGTATGAGTCCTTAATTGATCAGTTCTAATTTCTACCTGACTCACAAGAGACAGAGCTGTGGTCTCTTTTGAACTTTTAATATTTAGTTAAAAGCAGAATACAAGTAAAATCCAAGGTAAAGAAAACAAATCACAGTATTCAAAATATAAAAAGGCAAAAATGTAATACAAAATACAACAAATAAAAAGCAAACTAACCTTTCCTTCACAGCAAAGTGTAGTAGAGGCTGGGTGAGCCTTTCTAGTAAAGCTCTGAAATGTTTTATTTTACCCCGTTAAATAGAAGGTTTAGTTCCTAGCTCCACACTCTCCTTTTGCAAATGATTAGGCTTAAATGACCTCTTCTATCTTATGTAGGAGTCCTTATTTGAGCAGTTTTAATTTCTGCCTGACTCACAAGAGACAGAGCTGTGTTCTCTTTTGAAGTTTTAATATGCAGTTAAAAGCAGAATACAAATAAACACAAGGTAAAGAAAACAAGTCACAGTATTCAAAATATAAAATGCAATAAAGTAATGCAAAATACAACAAATAAAAAGCAAACTAAGCTTTCCTTTACAGCAAAGTTTAACAGAGTCTGGGTGAGCATTTTTTATAAAGCTCTGAAATGTTTTATTTTACCCCTTAAATCGAAGGTTTAATTTGTAGTCCACCCCCTCAGTTCACAAAAGGTTAACCTTAAGTGACCTCTTCTATCTTATATGTGAGTCCTAAATTGATCAGTTCTAATTTTTGCATGACTCACAAGAGACAGAGCTGTGGTCACTTTTGAAGTTTTAATATGCAGTTAAAAGCAGAATACAAGTAAACACAAGGTAAAGAAAACAAATCACAGTATTCAAAATATAAACAGGCAATAAAGTAATAGAAAATAATCCAAATAAAAATCAAACTAACCTTTCCTTCACAGCAAAGTGTAGCACAGTCTGTGTGAGCCTTTCAATTAAAGCTCTGAAAATTTTTATTTTACCCTATAAATAGAAAGTTTAGTTCCTAGCTCCACCACCTCAGTTCACAGATGAATAATCTTAAGTGACCTTTTCTCTCTTATGTATGAGTCCTTAATTGATCAGTTCTAATTTCTGCCTGACTCACAAGAGACAGAGCTGTGGTCTTTTTTGAACTATTAATATGCAGTTTAAAGCAGAATACAAGTAAAACACAAGGACAATAAAACAAATCACAGTATTCAAAACATAAAAAGGCAATAAAAAAACAAAATACAACAAATAAAAAGCAAATTAAATTTTCCTGCACAGCAAAGTATATCAGAGTCTGGGAGAGCCATTCTAGTAAAGCTCTGAAATGTTTTATTTTACCCCTTAAATATAAGGATTAGTTCCTAGCTCCACCACCTCTGTTCCCAAATGATTAACTTTAAGTGACCTCTTCTATCTTATGTATGAGTCCTTACTTGATCAGTTCTAATTTCTACCTGACTCACAAGAGACAGAGCTGTGGTATCATTTTATGTTTTAATATGCAGTTAAAAGCGGAATACAAGTAAAACTCAAAGAAAAGAAAACCAATCACAGTATTCAAAATATAAAATGCAATAAAGTAATACAAAATACAACAAATAAAAAGCAAATGAACTTTTCCTTCACAGCAAGGTGTACCAGAGTCTGGGTGAGCCTTTCTAGTAAAGCTCTGAAATGTTTTATTTTACCCCTTAAATAGAAGGTTTAGTTCATAGCTCCACCACCTCAGTTCACAAATGATTAACCTTAAGTTACCTCTTCTATCTTATGTATGAGTCCTTAATTGACAAGTTCTAATTTCTGCCTGACACACAAGAGACAGAGCTGTGTTCTCTTTTGAAGTTTTAATATGCAGTTAAAAGCAGAATACAAGTAAAACACAAGGTAAAAAAATACAAAACACAGTATTTAAAATATAAAAAGGCAATAAAGTAATACAAAATAAAACAAATCAAAAGCAAACTAACCTTCACTTCAGAGCAAAGTGTAACAGAGTCTTGGAGAGCCTTTCTAGTAAAGCTCTGAAATGTTTTATTTCACCCCTTAAATAGAAGGTTTAGTGCCTAGCTCTACCCCCTCATTTCACAAATGATTAACCTTAAGAGACCTCTTCTCTCTTGTGTATGAGTCCTTAATTGATCCGTTCTAATTTTTGCCTGACTCACAAGAGACAGAGGTGTGTTCACTTTTGAAGTTGTAATATGCAGTTAAAAGCAGAATACAAATAAAACACAAGGAAAAGAAAACAAATCACAGTATTCAAAATATAAAAAGGCAATAAAGTAATACAAAATTCAACAAATAAAAACAAACTAACTTTTCCTTCACAGCAAAGTGTAGCAGAGTCTAGTGAGCCTTTCTATTAAAAATCTAAAATGTTTTATTTTACCCCTTAAGAAGAAGGTTTTGTTTATAGCTAAATGCCCTCAGTTCACAATTTATTAACCTAAAGGGACCTCTTCTATCTGATGTATGAGTCCTTAATTGATCAGTTCCATGATTTGCAAGAGACAGAGCTGTGGTTTCTTTTGAAGTTTTAATATGCAGTTAAAAGCAGAAAACAAGTAAAACACAAGGTAAAGAAAACAAATCACAGTATTCAAAATATAAAAAGGCAATAAAGTAATACAAAATACAACAAATAAAAAGCAAACTACCTTTCCTTCACAGCAAAGTGTAGCAGAGTCTGGGTGAGCCTTTCTAGTAAAGCTCTGAAATGTTTTGTTTTACCCCTTGAATAAAAGGTTTAGCTCCTAGCTCCAATTCCTGAATTCACGAAAGATTAACCTTAAGCGACCTCTTCTTTCTTATGCATGCGTCCTAAATTGATAAGTTCTAATTTCTGCCTGACTCACACGAGACAGAGCTGTGTTCTTTTTTGAAGTTGTAATATGCAGTTAAAAGCAGAATAGAAGTAAAACACAAGGTAAAGAAAACAAATCACAGTATTCAGAATATAAACAGGCAATAAAGTAATAGAAAATATTCCAAATAAAAATCAAACTAACTTTCCTTCATAGCAAAGTGTAGCACAGTCTGGGTGAGCCTTTCAACTAAAGCTCTGAAAATTTTAATTTTACGCCTTAAATAGAAGGTTTAGTTCCTAGCTTCATCACCTCAGTTCATAAATGATTAACCTTAAGTGACCTCTTCTATCTTATGCATGAGTCCTTAATCGACAAGTTCTAATTTCTGCTTGA
>NW_025053787.1:0-10085 GCF_019279795.1 Protopterus annectens | reverse complement strand
TTTAGACTTCTAGTATTGAGTAGCATTACCCTCAGTTTTTGCTTGCCTGTTCCTGTTACAGTGGTGAATTTGTCACTTGATCCTTGCCTAAAAAAGGCACTATGGGGGGGGCCTTATCCAGTGTCCGGAATCCCGGGGTGACAGGTGCAGGCCATCTCTGGCAAAGCATCACGGTCTGTCGACCATGTCGTTCCAGGCAGACAGATACTGGATCCCCTTAGAATGACACCAGAAGCTTAGCCAATTAGCCACATCAGTGTGCCTGACTATAGAGTCAACTATGACTGGGTACGTTGTTTTGCCTTATGGGCTGTGGTTGAGTGGCACACTGAGTTTGTGGGCTGTGTGTATTTAAGGTTGTGTTGGGTCATGGAGGTTGCTTGCATTTCTGCTTTGGAGGTCTCTGTTGCTTGAGCAGATTATTATTGAGAGCCTCTGTGAATGTTTTTGTGTTTCTATGTGTGGATTTTGGTGGTGTAGGTTTAGTGGGACTATGTGATGAGTGTGGTGTGGTACAAGTGTTTACCTTCTCCTCTTGACTGTCAAGTTCAGTCTTGGTTGGAGGGAGCTTTACCTCCAGTTTGGCTATATATATATATATATATATATATATATATATATATATATATATATACACACCCACACATGCACACACACACACACATATACATATACACACACACATACGTAGATATTGCATTTATATCACAACAGTGGACCACATGACACCAAAGCATTAGACAAGAATGAAAAGGAAACCACATGTGCTACCTGCATTATGTAGTGGTGTTACTATCAAGGCAAGTGTGTTTCGTTGCGTCACATGGGTCAGTCTGCATTAAGGGTAAGAGTAGGGTTGCTGACATTTACTCACCAGACCTATTGGCGAATGTATGTGTTGACAACGCAGTGTCTTGGTCTATTATGAGATGTGTGGACACTATATAGGAAAGCAACAAAACACACTCAACACATCCTGAAGCTACCCACCCACAGATACCAACACATAGGGTATGACTATCAAACACACACAGCTGTCATGCCTTGGAATCGAGCACCTACCTGTTTATTCTATCACACTACAGCATTATGCAGTTGCAGAAAGTGCTACTGAGATTACTGGATCACAGCACTCCCAGAGGCATATTTCTAGGTGGGTGACACCATCAGCAAAGGCAAAGACGCCAATAGGGATTGTATGGAGAGTGAGCTGTCTAAAAGCATTACTTTGTCCCCAGGCCGCTGGAAACATACACACACACGGCAGGGCTGGGATTAGAACATTGAACTATCTACCTTATCACACTACTGCATTACGCAGTTACAAAACACACTACAAGTTATTGGATCACTTAGCACTCCCAGAGACATACTTCTAGGTGGGTGACATCATCAGTAAAGGCAAAGATGCTGATAGGAGGATTGTGTGGAGAGAGTGAGCAGTCTAAAAGCATTACTCTGTCCTAGGCAGCTAGAAACACACACACACACACACACACACACACACACGCAGCAGGGGCACTGGGATTTAGAACATTGACCTGACTACCTTGTCACACTACAGCATTACGCAGTTACAGAACTCACGCTACCAAGATTACTGGATCACAGCACTCCCAGAGGGCATACTTCCAGGTGGGTGACATCATCCCAGCCAAAGCACGAGAGTCACCGATAGGATTGGCAGCATGGAGTGTAAGCAGTCTAAAGCATATTACTGTCCCAAAGCAGGCCGGAGACAAACATGTACGGCAGTGGTGTGAGCAGGACAACTGAAAACCTCTCACAGACACTATTACAACTACATAGATACAAGATGCAGCCACAGACAGTACATCTTTCCAAGACCAGTCAATATGACCTTTTTTAGGAATGCAGACATCGACATGGATGCTAGCAGTTATGGTGTAATTTTTTACCTGTAGAACCCGGTGTGTATTCGTCTAGAGAATCCATCCTGTAGAGTGGGGTATGACCATCTGTTGCCTGGATGACCACTATAAGCTATCTCAGGATAGCAATGGTCATGCCCATACCTGAAACCACACAACCCGTGACACAAGGTTGTCACTGCGTATGCTCACACACTTAGTAGCACAAGTCAGTTTGGGATGCACTATGTGTCCAATCTACACAGCGGTATGCTGGGCATGCTCACACATAGCAGTGAAGGGCTGTCTTGTATGCACACAGATTCTAAACACTTGGGAAGGGCTGCAGTGTGTTGATAGTCATCATTGTTGCATGAGCGGCTGCACTACATATGTCTGACGCGGTCTTCTACACAGCGTCTGCTGCTCATCCATCACCTTAGCTGTGTACCAGTCTAAACCTGGCACACTAATACCATCCATGGTGTTGTCCTGGCAGGAGTGGAGTATTTCGCACATGTAGTACCATGCATGAGCGAAGAACCTGAGACCAAGGGTAAAACACCCTGAGCACCTGGGGACAACTGCATTGTATGTGCATGCTAAACAGTGCTAGATGTGTAGTGTTTGGCAATCACGCTGCCAATCAGATCCAACAATAGAATACTGATGTCTGTGCAGTACGAGGAACACCTGGCATAAAGGCTCCAGTTGTGCTGTTAACGCTTTACCACTGTATATCTCAGATACAGACATGTGGGCCATAAGACTGTTGCCGGACCGCTCCAGGTGTTAGTGTCCCCACGTGCTCATGCCGAGGTCACTCCACATGCTGGCTGACCAGTACACTCTCAAAGCCATCACAGATGTGTCAGGTGCAGATCATAGTGGTAAATGCCGCATTGCTGGTATGTAGCAGCCTCACACATCACCATGTCCTTGGACCAGCAACACACATCCATACATTAGTACAACACCATGTTACTCACTTGACCAGTAAAGATTGTACCTAGCTCTACAGCAACTGTGCAGACTACCCATGTACTGACAGGGTTCCCATCATGTGTTATGCAATGCACTGATACCACTATTTATAACCAGGTTGGATAACACACGCACATAACAGGGGCCTGGGTCTTATACAGCCTGTAACAGATAACTGTTGCTGTACACCCAGACAACACACTCATGTTTAAGATGTGACATACATGAAACTGCCATGGATACTTGTACATGCCCCACCACACACACATATGTACATAGCAGCTATTGCTATCCTTCATGCAGACACGTGGCGACGAGTGATTACAAGCATGCATGGTAGGTCCATGAAACTTTGTTGAATGCTAACAGTACATAAGGTAGCAATGTTGGCACTGATTAACATTCCTCTGTGCTGGTTACCCCATGACCTTCTATCATATCATCAACTTGATCCATGTGTCAATATGTATGTCTCATCACACATGTTCTGGTGCAAGCTACATACAAGCATGGCTACCTTGATGACAGGAATGTAGGACCTATACACATCTACATGTAGTGGTGTGCATTCAGCTACCATGCATGAGCAGTAGCTGATGTTTGCAGTTCATCTGTGTCTTACTACAACATGCAGTTGCAATTCAGCCCCATCATTGACACCTGTAGATGGTGAAATACTGACAGTACGGTAAGATGTACATCAGGTATGGATGGATGTGTGTACATAAAGTGGTGGGCCACCTTTGCAGATGGATGTTTGGTGAAGACAGCTCACAGGTGTGTCACAAGCCATCCTACCATAACATGTGCAAACAGTAAGCTATGTTTCTGGTAATTGAAGGTGAAGACATACAACCTACACAGTGGTCAGGGTGTAACTGACTGTAAATCACTTGACACCTGTAACAGTTAAGTCCTCCCATGTGCATATAGCAGCACAATTGCCGAAGGTAGCGTCGGTACACATTGTAATGAGGGCAATACTGTTGCATGTCTGTCAGACGTATCATAAGATAGCAGGTGTTTGATTCACAGTACTGCCATGTGTGGTTGCTTGTGTGACCATATATGCCATGTATGGTGGGGTATACATCCCAATTGTTGCACACCTCTGTACACTGTTGTAGAGATCTGTACATACTGCAGTGTAGAAAGCAAGACATAGGCAGGGGTGGTGTGTGTATCACACACATGTTAGCTATCTGTATGTGCATGACATTTGTGGACTCCGGTGTGTGTGTGTGTGTGTGTGTGTGTGTGTGTGTGTGTGTGTGTGTGTGTGTGTGTGTGTGTGTATGTATGGCTGTCTGGTGCATGGAGAGAGGATGTATGCTACCATTGAGAACAGATAGGGCCCCTAACCCCTCTAGGTGATGCAATCTACTACCCTGTTGATGCTGTCAATCTTAGGCATTACTGACTACCTGTACATGTTCATTCTCTGTGTCACGTCATGTGGGTGCACAGTACTGTAATGGTGATTACAACATAGGCAGGGGTCCTCACCTCAACACTATCAAGTATGTGTTATAGTGTTGTTGACCCCATGAGTGTGGGCGTGTTACTGTGTGTGTCTGTGTATGTCTGTGTGTGTTCTCATCCTGTAATGTGAAAGTGTATTACTGCTACACAGTGAGGCCTCATGCTATCAACTGGCCCCTACACTTGACATCAGCTATACTGCTGTGTAAACCCCCTGCACCATGTAGCTGTACCTGTGATGTCATCCGGTATGGATGTCACATCTCTAGCCACGGTAGCCTAGTACACAGCTCACATGCTCCTGGATCAGTAAATGATAAGAGATCTTTGGAATGTCAGCCTTTCTAACAGTGAGGTTGAGGCTACGTATAGCATGGTGGTATCGCCATCCATGCCTGTGAGTACTCCACATTTACACATGTGAAACTGCAATCACTGTTGTACTTCAATGGCGCACATGCGACAATGTAGACCTTAAGGAGGGAAGCAGGGCATCGTTACCAACATGCTGTTACTGTTGTTACCAAGACACTTTTTTATACTGAACATAAAACAATGCATTCTAACTTTTACAGAAACACTGTTACATAATGGCATGCAATCAGTGGACCTTAAGAGGAGGGATGCAGGGCATCTCATTGTACCAACATGCTGTTACTGTTGTTACCAAGACACATACTGTAGACATAAAACAATGCATTCTAATCACCAACACTACATGGTATGTGTCTGCTGCGTGTCAACAGTACACAATAATTATAATATACATCTATCTCACTATTCACATGTTCACCCTGGCCGCATCCAGACCATATGAGCATGTCCCTGTACCGCGCGATGGTGTGTGGATGACGAGGGATGCGGCTGCAGGCATCATCATATGCTGGGGTGATAATGTTTGCCAGGGGCCTAAGCTGCACCAGTGGATGATATCATGTGTGTGGGTTGGGGCCTGTGATCTAGTGGACATGTGTGGTTATTGGGCATTTGGGTGTTGCTTGATTGCCCTACAGATATTTCTGGTGTGTGTGTGTGTATGTGTTTTGCACACAGTTCTGCCATGTATCTGCAGCCTACACAGGGGTATTATTGACAGCTCCAGGTGTACAGATCCAGGATTTACAACTCACTGTGTCCAGCCATGGCCACATGACCTGTACCCTGCCAGGGGTTTACTGCAGGCACTACTGGAGACAGAGAGTACAGATTGGGTTTGTCGACATGTCCTGGAACCCGTGTCCCCACTGGGATGCATCCAGGGAGCCCGTCCACGTAGCCTGCTGTGTCCCTGGTAACAGACAGGCGCCAGCACCAGCTGCACTGCTGCTGCTACCAGCACTATGGGAGGTGGGCATGTGAGGTGGCTCGATCAGCGTGAACCTGCACCAGGTGGTGTGGCTGGCCCTACGTCCCGCCCATGGCCTGGCCTCACTCCTATCAGATGTTCCACAGCACAGACAGCTCCACGCTCATGTGGATTGCCATGCCACCGGTCCAAAGTTCCAACCATATCACCCAATCGCCTGTCAAAATGTCAGCAATCTGCTGTTGAGCATTTGCCAATGCTTGGATGTTTTCATTTAAAGAGACAGATAGCAAGCCATCCTGAAGCCTCTGCCCTTCTCTGTTCTGCCATTCCCGGCAGCATGCCTGTGCTGCCATTACAAGTCTGAAACATGTTTCTGCTGACACCAGTTGCTGCACTTCTGTCATGCACAGGTGCATAATACGGCCCAGAAAGGGGTCCTCCTACCGAGCAGCACTGGCCCACATGCCCGCAACATAACATCTGCGAAGTCATTTCCGCTTACACCATGGTGTGAAGACACACCTTACATTAGCCACCACATGCTCCTGTTCCAAAGCTAACCACACGGTAACTATCCTTCCTCCATAGCCACTGGTGATGGGGTATGTGCTACAACGCATGAGAAACTGTGTCACGGGGAAGAGGGGGATATAGGTGGGATGTGCAATCAATGGCACAGATACAGCCCTGACCAACCCTGCCTGTACCTCAGCGCCATATATTTCATCACTGCTAGAGGCTGTGGAACACTAACATCAGATATGGACACGCGAGAGGGCAACACACCTACATCACCTGTGAAGGCAAACAAAAAGACTCTACATTACAATGAGAGACATTGACACTTTAGACACACCACAGACACACACGAAGACAACCATGCATAGTGATATGACCAGAAGGCATGCAGCGCATGCATGTGATACAACGCAAACGGCATGCAGCTCAGACATTAATAGTGTTGGATTAGAATACATCCCTGGGTTCCTTACTAACAACATCAATCATGTGTCATAACCATAAAGCCATGCCATTTCACCCCACAATCATGGTAGTAAGCATAGCATCCTGTGACATACACCATATGGACCAGCACACAGGGTTAACAGTACACATGGCTGATGTGAGGCATATGTCCTTGACATTAACATGCAGTATGATATGTAATCTGCTTTGATGTGTGCAGTGACATGCATACATGTTTGACCACAATGGTGTCCTAACACATGTACAGCGGTGTAATGGTGTCACATTGCAGTTTTAATCTGTATGCCCTACAGATAGAATGCACTTTTAGCAGATGCATGACCAATTGAAGGGTACCGCTGAGAACATCTATATTGCTATAGTCTAGTCTGAAGTACAGACACAGTGCCATTGCATGTGGAATCATGAGGCGTTTCTGTTGCTATACAGTGTGGAATACACATACAGTGCACATAGCCATGACTGCATGCATACACAATACATAACTACTGTGGATTGTGACCCGCGTCACTGAGTGTATACACTAAACCATGCTGTGTCATGTGTGACAGGTCACCGAGGAAGACTTATACGGATGACACCCCTGCACAACTGCTAATATTTCTTAGCTGCTGCCTGGCAACCATGTGTCCACACACGGCAGACTGGTCAATACACCATGTCCCATGCGAGCATTTCTGCTTACCACACACACACAAGGTGCATGGCTGACAGTGATGTCCAACAGCAGCAAGGAAATGTATGGTATCTCTGGCCTGATGTGGGTGTCTGTGTATCATATGTGGAAGCTTCATACAGGTGACTACTTTCCTTTTGTGACACAGTCATGATGTTCAATACATCTTATGTAGTCAAATTAAGTGACACCTCCACAAGCTGTGCACAGGCTGTTAGGATGTCAGTGTTCCACATCCCCTACTATATAACCATTCAACAAAGACTATGGTTGGACCATGTGTAAACAATGTATGCAACTTAGGGAATGTGTATTACACATACACATCATCTAATGTGTGTTACTACATGTCTCTCAGCCATCCTCCATGTGTATGTGAACATGTGTTGGCCAAATGTATTGTGATGGCCATCTATCTCTCACATGTCTGTGTTGTCCCATATGACATACACCCATAGATGTCAGATACTCCAGTGTCCACAGGGTTATATAGACAAAAGGGTTGTATGTTTGGTATGTGGGGTATGTTTTATGGGATAGATGTGGCAACAATGTTGCAGCCCGGACCACTACATGTCTGGGACATGTCAGATGGCAAATCACAATGTCTGCCACTCATTGCAGGGCATATTCCACCATGGTGAATCATGTGGCTGCTGCCCATATCCCAGCTCACTGTGTAGTACTGTTTCGTGCCACCCACATGTGTTGTTCTGATGTATAGTACATATTTCACCATTGAACAATGCCTCCACCATTGTATGCACAGCTGTCCACATCTAACAAAGACAGTTACTGTGGTTTTCATGTTGGTGTTTCATTTGGTTTTGTATATATTGGTACACATGGGTAGCCAGTGATTGATGAAAGATGCAACTCCGTTTATTGTGACTTGACCACAGACATTATGTGTACATGTGTTAATCTGGCCACATGGCAGAAATAGGATATGTGCATTCAGCGCTTTTGGCTGATACTGATAACTGTCTCACCTGCAATGGCCTGCTGTCTTCCCTACGGCAACGCCAGAGGTACCTGTTATAGGGGTGACACAGCAGTTGGTCATTATCCATGACTGTATATGACAGCTACAGGGTTGCACTGTGCATGTTAACATTCACCAGTACAATAGCATATACTATGGAGTATGCACATGTGTGCATACACAGGGTAACTTATACTATAGTATGCGGCATGTGTGTAAAGCTTATGCCTTGCATATGCAAATATTGCATTACATATTGTACAGTGACACACATGCGACTAAATGGGATACAATATTTATATATGTGCAGTAGTGACTTACCAGGGCAAACTCCAGGACTCAAGTGGTTGGGAGACAAACCACCTCCACGATGCGGCAGCTAGAGTTGTGGATGCTGTTCTGATGGGGTAACCCAGGGTGGCCATGTAGCTCCTCTCTGTAGGTGTGAGTGGGGGAGCTGGGTTGGTGGCCCACCACCTCGTTCTACCACCTTGCTGTCCCTGGCGATTGCATTTTGGCACGCGCTGTTTCGCATGTCGGATCAGGTCCGGTTACAGTGTCCACACATCTGCTGTTAGAGTGCAAAGTTATGGCCACCCACATCATTAACCCTCCTCGCAGTTCCTAGCCACAGGTCATCACGCTGCTGGGCGTGCTGTGGCACATGGCTGAACAGTGCCTCATGGTTATCCTGGAGGTATGGTATTGGGCATCATCACTCCAGCAGCTATATGCACATCGATCGTGTTCGAGGCATTATCTGGAAGACATAATGATGGAGACAAGTCACAGCATCTCAGAAATGCACAGAGATACAGCTGCACATACATGTGTGTACATTTTAGTACTTATAGACAGTTGTCTTTGAAAATCGTCATGGCTTGCAACCTGACCCCGACATGCTTGTTTTCACATGTAACACCGATGGGGATTGGATATTATCACCATATATGTGTCACCTCGTTACATTGATCATACTCCATGTGAATGCTGTCTTGATGTAGGCATGTCTGTTTGCCTGCCTTCACTAGTCTTCTTACTATCATCACATGCCTGGATGTGCACATTAATATATTGGCATGATGCTGTGTATGTCACATATCATCACATACACTACCTTAGGACATGGACATTGACTTAATGCAGACATGCGCTTTAGAAACCTTTACATGCATGTGTTTTGCCATATACATCTACACGGCACTGTACAGCAGTTCAATATTAACTCCTGCCATGTCGCCTCTGTTGCACATATGATACATGGGACAATGGCCTAGCCAGATGGTATTCATGAGATGGTTATCAACGCCATAGCGTATGCGGCCAATATCATGTAGTGGTGTGTATGCCCTGGGCCGTATGTGGGCATAGGGTTTAAGGTTTTCTAGCTGTATCCGACAGCCATGTTCCGCCGACAGGTGAATCAGTGCCACATTACTGATCCAGACAGTTAATGATGCATCTGTGCGGTCATAGCTCCAGGTATGACAGGGGTAACGTAATGCCGCTTTTGCTGAACGGGTTGCATGTTATGGCAGGGTATGTAACATATTATGCGGAATCTGTCCAACATGGTGACCCTTGTACTAGGAAGGTGGCTGTCCACATGACATGTCTTTCAGATCAGGATAGCCATAAGTGTAGCATGTCCAACATCTGATGTTGCACATGTCTTTATGCAAATTGTTAGGCAGCATGCTGCATAGTGGAGATGAGGATTGTGAAGGCTGGTGTCGCCCATCCAAGCATATTATACCCTTAAAGGTGAAATTTTTGTCATGCTGAGTATGG
>NW_025053786.1:0-9488 GCF_019279795.1 Protopterus annectens | reverse complement strand
CCCCCATTTCACAGTCTACTAATACTAGGCTTCATAAAAAATCTTGTAAGAAGAATATCTTGCATAAGTGAAGTATGCATCTAAGACATGTCCTTAAAATATAATGAAAGAGCAATTTCTTATAACCATGAGGTTGAACAGAAGAAGCATTATGTACAATGTCAAAAGACTTTATTAGTACAGGCTATTCTTCTGAACTTTCTGAAATTGCTGCTGGACTACATGCACTCAGGGGTACCGTTGCTAAATTGTTTTTTGCAGAAACTGCAGATACCACCACCCATTATCACTCCTCCAGACATGGGAGGAATCTTCAGGTGGTTTTAACCTTTTCTAGTAATATAGGTGCTGTATGTGATATTGTTAGAAAGAACTGGCCATTCTTATGACCAACCCAAAATTAAAGGAAGCACTAGGTTCAGGACTTAAGTTTTTTTGTAATAACAAATCTTTGAAACGTGAACTATGCTATAAACAATCTTCTTGTATTATTATCTCAAATTGTTCTGAACATTCTGGTACTTTTCCCTGCCATTTCTGCAGTGCCTGTAAATTTATTTGGGTTACTTTTGAGCATCCAGTTTTTAGCTACAGAATCGAGTTTAGATTCTGTGCCGATTGCAAAAGTGTTAATGTGGTCTACCACGCAAAAATGTCAAGCATGTAATTCCTACTATGTGGGTAAGATCAACTGGATGTTAAAAGCCATTAACAAATTGTATAACAAAAGAAGGAAGCTACTGCACGACAAAGCGAAATCCCATAAAGGGAAGACATCTCTGATCAACATTAGCAGAAAACTACATTCTCTCATAAAAACATCCAAGGCCAACTTTGAGAGAAAAATCACTAAGGACACTAAAGATAACCACAAAGCCTTCTTCAGCTATGTGTTAGAAACCTAGAAGTGGAAACCCTCAGATATGCTCAAGAGTTAGTTCACAACAACAAAATACACTGAACCCACAGATGTGCCAACATTCTGGCTGACAGGTTCAGTGCAAATTTCTCCCCTCCCTCACCCCAAAGAAGAAATGCTTATCCCAGCTGAATGTGTCTCCCTGTCATCTCCAGATGTCCAAGTGAGAACCACCACTCAACAAAGCTAAAAACACAGCATCAATGGGACCTGACAGTATCCGGGTTTGCGTGCTTCCTAAATTGAACTCAAGGAGGCAGCTTGGCAGCACATTATAAAATGCTATTTAACCTATAGCCTTACTACAGGATATTTACCTGAACACTGGCGTGCAGCAACAGTGGTCCCCACTTCACAAAGGGGTACCCCTACAAGACCACTGAGGGCTACCACCCCATAAGCTTAACTAGCCTGGTCTGCTGAGCTATGGAAAGAATCATTATGGAACTCATAAGCAGAGACATAGGGGACCTACAGACACTTGACCCCACCCAGTTCGGCTTTGTAAAGGGCAGATCCTGCCTTTTGAACCTGGTTGACTTTTGAAACAGTCACTAGAGCCATTGATGAGGCAAGGCAGTCCATACAGCCTACCTGGACTTGGCTAAGGCCTATTGACACAATACCCCACTCAGACATCATAGATAAGCTCACCAGCTTAAGCGTAAACCCTTATGTCACTAGATGGGTTTGCAAACTGGCTAAAGGACAGAACCCATAAAGTTAAAAATCGCTGGAGCAATGTCAGACTCAAAGCCAGTCACAAGTGGTGTCCCACAGGGATCTGTCCTGGGACCCCCTCTTGTTCAGCATTATTTCTCAGATGTTAAAGCAAACATGGGAGGGTTGTGGCTGACAAAGTTAAGCAGATGACTGCAAACTAGAAGCGCCATAGTCAATACACCAGCGGACAGATACATCCTACAAAAGGCCTCACAGAAATGGACAACTGGTGCGGCGAGTCATGGCCTTAAACTAAATGCCAAAAAATGTATAGTCATCCCCTTTGGGAAAAACAAAGTACCCACAAATTATCACATAGACAGCAACCCACTGAGTACGGAAAAAGTAATCAGAGACCTAGGGACCCAAGTTAGACAGCGACCTCTCATTTGACACCACACGTTGCCAACATGGTTAGAAAAACATTCTACCTTGCACACCTCATCATGAAGGGATTCACATCAGATCCAAGGATGTCATTGTACCCTATACTCCTCCTCATCAGACCCATGATTGAGTACAATGCCCCATTTGGTATGGCCACCTCACTCGGCATTTGCAACAGCTGTAGAGACCACAAAAGTACCTCACCAAGAGGATCAAGGGTCTCCAACATATGTCTTATTCTGCCAGACTAAAGAAACTCCAGCTCTATTCAGTAGCATACCGCCTGCTCAGAGGTGATCTCTGCCTGACGGCAGTACAAGGCCATGTCCAATCAGGAACTGATGTACATGCTCCACCTCAAAAAATCCAAATCCATCACAAGCACGAGAGCTAAAGACTTAAACCTTGGCACAAGTATGAATAGGACATGCTGGAGGGATAGATTCATAACCCAGAGGCTTCCCATGCTTTGGAACAAAATCCCAGTTCATGTTAGGCAGAGCCCCTCACTGACTCTCTTCAAGAGAAATCCTGATGAGTGGATGGGGGATCGTAAGTTACCCCAGGGGTTACATCTGTGTCACTGCTAGACAGGGGCACAGTAAACTAGTCTATTATATAAGGGGCCTTCATTGTGTCACTACTAGACAGAGGCACAGTATTCTAAATCTATTCTGTGCATTTTTGCTTATGCGATTTCATGGGAATTGGCAAAAGCCACATCACTATAAGCTAGGCTTACAAATGCCCCAGGGCAGATAGCTTAGTACTAAACTATGAAACTATGAAACTATATGAAACTATGAAAGGATCTTAGAACACATAGGTGATGTTAGAAACAATAAGCAACAAATGATTTAGCGAGACATATGGTAGAGTGTGGATCCGACCATCATTTTTAAGTTTATTTTCTTGAAATTGTATATGAGAGCTTAAGAGGTGGAGATCTTGGAAATAGGAACTGAGTGTAGTGAACTGAAATGGATTGTTATGTTATGAGCTGATAGAAGCCCAGAGTTGAATAAATGTATCTCTTTAAGACCTGATTGCTTAAAGACCGTGGTTAGTCCACTGAAGCTGATTGATTGGCACTACCTTTGAGGAGTCTTTTATGAATGAGAAGCTTATGTAATTTGAGATTTGTTAACATGTAATTCTTTTTTTCCTGTTTTCATTTCCTTTGGTTGCCTATTTTAATAATGTATGTTATTTGTGTTTTGTATAGTCTGATAAGCGGCTACATGCCATGAAAGGGCTCACCAGCTTTTTGCTGTATTATGCATTAAAGGTTTTATACATTCTACCTTGGTGGCTGAGATTTTCTTTATAACAGTTTTGCTCAGTTTGTGAATTTATTGACCTTTGTCTGCTAGTACTATTTTAGTTTTGTCGTGCTGGTACATCACATCAGTATTACCATGATAGTTTGCATGAGCAGTTTTGCATGCATGTCAAGATTTTATAGTAGTATAAAAGTTTCCATGACAATGTTAGGGTGGCAGTGATCATGTGATGTGTTCGTTCAAAATGTGCTGATATAAAGTGTGCTCCATGTATCATTTGTTATGTGAACAGTATCACAGTGACAATGTCTTCTCTCATTGATTCCGTACTTTGCAGTGCTGTACTTTCTGTGCACATGGGCATAACCGATGCATTGCCATCAGCATTTCTTATTGCAGTACCATTCATAATAATGGATCACTTCTTGATTCATACATCAGTTGCAAATGCTGCTTGGACAATATCCATTGCTAGCACCTGTGTCAGATGAATGCAATACACAACTCTGTGTAGGAATCCACTGATAATAGTGTTTTGTTTTAAAGTGTTGTTATCCATATGGCCAATACCAATGTCTTCATGATTTGCTTAAATATATAATTTTTGTCAAAGTGAGCTTCACATATCTTTTTGGCCATAAATAAGTATTCTTTGTGATGACTAACCATTAGAAGTTGATGGTGCAGACTTCCCTCCAAGGTGTTATACAAGATGCATGTGTGATACGTCTTCCTGTGATGCACCTAGTAAATAAATAGCTCACTGATGACACTGATGACATGGGTTACATTCCTGCAATTGTGGACTGTGGCATATGTGTCAAGCAAATCTCTCAATTTTATTTATTTATTTTATTTATTTAAATTTGTTGACCAGGAGTGTCCGACTGGACGTGGGTCCATTTTCAGTGGAGGCCCGGGGAGAAAAGCACCACAGTAAAATAAACAGACAGTAGTTACATTGGATTACATAGCGATTAACAATTTAACATAGAAATTACTTACAACATATTTACAGATGAAGAACATAGTACATCAGTAGACAACTAGAATCGTTATCTGTGAAGTACATAACAGGCATTAACAAATGTAACAATGAGAAGTTGCTGCTGTATAATAAGTACTAGGCTTATGAGCATCTGAACTTGCTATAATCAAGGTAGTTAGTGGAGTGGAAAGAAAAGTAATAGTTGGATGGGGTGGAAGATATTAGAGTGGGAGTTGCAAGGGCATAGCCAGCATGTTTTTAGGTGCGCTTTTAAGTTTTGAAGTTGGTGCATGATGGTACGGAGGTAATTGTGGGTGGGAGTGAGTTCCATAATTTGGCTATGTATGAAGAATAGTGCTTCACCAGCAGAGTTATTGGCTTTAGTGATCTGGAAGTGATTTTTGTTGCTGGATCTTAGTGGTCTGGTGGTGCGATATGGTTGGAGTAGATTCTGGAGGCATGGGACATTTAGTGGATGGTTTACTAGTTTGTGGGCAGTGAGAGTTGATACCACTGGAAGGAGGTGAGGGAGTTCAAGCCAGCCCAGTTCAGTAAGTGAGAGACAGTGGTGACTTCACGGTAGGATGCCTGTGTGAATTTGGCGATTTTGTTGTAGCAGGTCTCTAGCTTGTTTAGATCACATTGCCTTAGGTTGGTATATACTGGAGAGGCATAAAGAGTAGTAGGGTGGAGATAAGGTGGGAATTTGCTACTGAAATCTTTGCTGCTTTGGTGAAATTGTTTATTTCTGTATAATGCTCCTAGTTTTTGTGGACTTTTATGGTCATGGATATGTGAATGTCAAATTTTAGTTTATTGTCTATTTCCACTCCTAGCAATTTGGTGTGTTCAGTTGGGTATATAGTGGTGTTGTCTTTTGCTGTGATGTTAAAGTGAGAGTTGTTTTGAGTATGTTTGGTGGGTTGGAAGATGAGTAGTTTAGTTTTGTTTGGGTTGAGTATGAATTGCGCATCGGATAACCATGTTTCAACAGAGGAAAAGGCTTTCTGTGTGACTTTTTGCAATTTGGGTAGGGACTGGGCTGAGCAGATGATGGTCGAGTCATCTGCGTATTACTATGAAGTGTGCCATGTTTGGTGGCAGAGCTAGATTATTGGTGTAAACAGAGAAGAGTAGGGGTCCAAGGATGGATCCTTGGGGAACCCCTATGGAGACAGGTAGTTGGGGAGATATGTCATTCTGCCATTCAACAGATTGTTGGCGGTCAGACAGGTAACTCTGAAACCAGTTGGTGACTGATTGTGAGAAGGATAGATTATTGAGGACAGAGATAAGTTGTTTGTGAGGGACCATGTCAAATGCTTTAGATAGGTCTAGGAAAGTAGCAGAGGAGAGATAGACATTGTTTTTATGCTGAAGGATAGTGTTAGTAAAGGAGAGTAAGGCAGTGGTGGTGCTATGGTTTGGTCGGAAACCATGCTGAGTACTGGAAGGGGTTGTTAGTAAGGAGGTAGTCTGAGACCTGAGGTGTATGCATCTCTCTAGTATTTTGGAGAGTGGAGAGAATAGCTATAGAGTGGTGGTTAGTTCTGCAGAGGGTCCGCCTTTGTGGAGGAATTATATGTGAGACTTTCCACAATGTGGGAGCGTAACTTTCTGACAGAGATGGGTTAATCAAGATGGATACTGGGTAGGCCAGAGCATCAGCTGCGATTTGTAGGTATTCACTTGGGAGGTTGTCTGCTGCTAATTTGGGGGTTTTAAAGTTTAGTTAAGAGTTTTTATGTTGGAGGTAGGTACAGGAGAAAAAGAAGGCAGTGGGAAGATTACTAGTTGAAGGTGTGGGTTGGTGGGGAGGGTTGTGTTGTTTAGCTAGTGATAGTATGGTTTTGGGTCAAGTGTGTGTTGAATGAGGTAGCAATATTTTCTGAGGAGTGAGGATGTTAGGAGGAGGGTACAGACTTTACCGGGGTGGAAGATGGAGTTTATGGAGGACCAGAATTGTTTGGGGCTGTGTTGTGAGGAGTCTAGGGCAGACTGGTAGTAATGTAATTTGTCCTGTTTTATTAGCTTTTTGACTCTATTGCGTAGTTCTAGGAATTTCTGTCTAGGTGAGGGGTTTTGGTTTTGCACCAGTGCTCCCAGGCTTTATCCTGTTTTTCATTTCTGACTTAGTGGTTTCTGTAGCCATGGGGAGGGTTGTGCTTTGGTTCTGGAAAATCTTATGGGGCATGGTAATTAAGGATGTTCAGGAAGGTAGTATTAAAAAAATTCAACTCGTCATCTAGACTGAGGTACTTTAGAGCATACCAGTTACATTCTTTGAGGGATGAGATGAATGTGAGTGGAGTTAAAGTTTATTTTTATGTATTTGACGATAGATGACAGGTTTAGCTTGGTACAGGTATTTTTTTAGTAGGAATGTTGGGGAGTGATCACTGAGGCTATCTGATAAGCAGCCTGTTATATATGACTGGGGGTTCTTACTGACTAGTATCCAATCCAGGGTAGTCTGCTTGCTGGAGTTTTTATTTATCCTTGTTGGTGACTGGACTAGTTGGGTGAAGCCATGAAGGTGTACATGATGGGTTGGATTGTTGCCAGAACAGGATTGCCAGTCAATATTGAAATCACCTAAGATGATAGTTTCTTGGGGGAGATGGTGGGTAGACCAGCTGAGGAGGTTTTCTAGTGGAGGGATGTTTTAGCCAGGCCAGGATTGCTCCTAATTTAAACTTCAGGTGTAACAGTGTCCCTCTTAACACCACCAAAACTTTGCCATTTTTGAGGAAGGTGTGCTTGATTCCCTTTATAGGCTACTGACAAATCATTACAGTTGTACAAGTGTGTTCCTGCAGAATATGTATAAAAATTCATAATCGCATATTTTATGTCATTGTCAAAGATTAATGATGGTATCATTCTGATATTTTGCCCATGACTGTGCTTGCTTCTATCTACTCTTGCTCATGATCCTGATGCTATGTGTCTCTGACTTGCCATTTTGCACACCTTCGCAATATACACCTACTCCTATTGTATATACTATCCTTGCTAAACATCCTCTCCAGTGATCATGTCAGAGTGATTATATCACAACCAATCATCTCCACTGATATGTGACCATGTGTGACAGTCACATAATATACTATAACTGTATGATGATATGAATATACTCACACAGGAGGTGTGAAAAGCAGTATATACTATAATATGTACATATGTGATTACTTTTCATGCTACTGTCTTGTCTTTTGGGTGTACGTAAATTGACCTGCCCTTATCTGGTGTACATTATCATGTTTCACGTGTCCTCTTCCACTTTAGTCATTCCTAGAATTCATGTCTGTGGCCCTTTTCAATATGGACACTTCCCCATACTAGCGTATTTATACTGCATTCTATGCACCCTTGATGGAAGCACCACAAAATCGTTATTTCGGGTATGCCAAAAACATGTTGAAGTGCACATTGCACTAAGTACAATTTTCTATAATGTGTTATTAATGCATGCATGACATTAATTTTTGCCCAGTATAGTCATTATGGCTGCCCACACAATTCCACAGAGCAGAGTATGTCGGTAGGTAAACTTGTCTTAACAGTGCTATATGCCCTCATGCACATTTACACAGCGTTCCAGCCAGCTAACTTATATGTTACTGGCCACAAAACCCTCACATGAACCTGTGTAAGTGCAATTTCTTGGCATGCATGTCACGATTAAGCACTGCTGCCTTTGATCAGACAAACACAAACTCTGTGTAGGCTTTCACTCTGAGTCTGCAAAGAGGTTATTGAATCCACAGGAAAGTTAATGATGACTGAGGTAAGTACATTACAGATAAGTTCTTGGAGGTGTATGTTTACCATCTTGAGAGAGGAAGAAAAGGGGGATGACAGCTGTATTTAATAAAGTGTTGCTGATCCAAACCTGGGCATAAAGGAGAAGGTTGGTGGGTTAGGTTGCAGAGCAGAAGTGAGTGGCAGTATAAATGCTTTATGCATCTAACTAAGATGAGAAGTCCATACATTTTTGCTGCACTGGACATCATCTGCCCTTGACCAATTGCATCTTGGAGACTCAAAGAGAAGTCAGGTTACCCAAACTTTTCTAATAATGGGTTATTACTATTTTGAAGCAAGATGGCAGCATATGTCTAGCAGTACACTTGACCAGAGATTTATCCTATCAACGTATCTGTTCTCAGACTCAATCTAATTTAGACACTTAGCCCCACCTCATTTCCTTAACTCCACACCCTCAGTAGTTCCTTGCTTGGTCTCACCTTGCTTTGAATCATCAGAATTAGCTTCACAGACTTAAATATGCCAAAGTTAGAGACAGATGAGGCTCAACAATTAATAGTTAAAGATAGGTGGAGATGAGATAAAAACAGTGATGTATTATCCATCTGCAGGAAAGATCTCACATGACTTGGCTAGCATTCTGGTGGAAGCTTGGGAAGCCAGGAGGGAAGATAGTAATAAATATCTGTGGAAGGTTTTGTTGCAACAGTTGGGGATACACATGAAAGCCTACAAAATAGAATTTTACTATGTGCATGTCGCGATTGTGTGGTGTGTGTACATGGGTGCTTGACAAAGGATTTTAGATTCCAGTAAACTCCAGCATGGCGGTGTGCACTCATGCACAAATACAGAAGCTTCCATAGCATAGAAATTACAGCATAAGTAGTTGGGTGCATGCTAATGAAGCAAAAACAACACAGTGTAGTGAAACAACGACCTCTAATGTAACAGTGTTTGTGTTAGCCATGTATTTGCGGAAACTTTCTGGAATATGAAAACCATAGAGAAAGGAATCTACAGGCTTAAGCAACAGCAAGTAAAAGGGTCTTAAATTCACACGTATGAGAACTGACCTCAACATGTAAACCCACATATTATGACCTAATTACACAATTTGGATGCTTTCGAGATATTACAGTCACAAAATATAAACTACATTTGTAAGGACCATGTGACATAAATGCACCTATGCACCTCCACCCCAAAAGAAAATGTAATTGTATATAATGCAGGCTGCTACAATGTTTGAACATCCTGAAATAGACTGCTATAGTGTACTGTAAGCAGATGTAGTATGCAGCAGATATATATGGGCAAAAGAATAGCCTCCCTTATGTTTACAACATTGTGCTCCCCCCCCAATTTTCAGGTTTTTCTTCACTTGAAAACCCTTTTTTCTAACCCCAAAGCCCCC
>NW_025053785.1:0-10682 GCF_019279795.1 Protopterus annectens | reverse complement strand
GTTACAATCACATGTTTTGTTCTTTTTTTTTGTTCTTATTTCTCAACATTTGTCCAGGAGTCTGTTGCTATGTGTCCCTGACTGGTAAGAACTTTGGTGACATGTCAGTCATATTCAAGCAAGTCATTTTGCAGATCTTCAGAATATGTACATACCCCCTATTGTACATACCACCCTTTCTAGTGTCCTCTCCAGAGGGCATTTCACTAATATTTGTATCACAACAATTCACCTCCATTGACATGTAACCTTGTGTGACCATCACATACATACTATCAAGTGTGGTCATACCATAATATATTTGTTAAGGAGGTGTAAACAGCAATAAGTACTGTGCTTTCTACATATGTGCATAACTGACTTGTCTTGGAAGTTTACATGATATAACATATCCTGTCTTGGGGACATTGCTATATTTACCATGTCCTCTTCCATTTTATTCATTCCTATCATTCATATCTATGCACATTTTCATCAGCACACTTTCCCTCCCTGGTGTACCTTTTCTTGTAGTTATCCTTACCATTTACCCTCCCCTTCCATTACTTCATTCTGCAAATAATTGTTTTAGTGCACATGGCACTCAGTACACTTTTCCTTACTATGTTATTACTGATGTTATTGCAGTATTTTCAAACCTGGTAGTCATTATGGCTATCCCTGCAATCTCATGGATCAGGTTTGCCCTCAGGTAAACTTCAATGTTTCTTCTTTCTGTGCTCATGCTGCTCTCCGTGGTTTCCTGACTGGCAACAATTTTGCTGGCCATACAACCTTGCTTGCATTCATGTAAGTGCAATGAACAGCATGAATGTGCAATCAGCACTGCTGCTCATTGTGCTAACATGTAAACTCTGTTTAGGCTTTGCACAAAACCTACATGGAGTTCATTCAATCCACAGGTCTGCCTAGTCTAGCCCAGTTATTGCACCTTGAGGAGTGACATGGAAATTCTCTCCAAGTTCCTACTACTGAATTCATTTCTTCCATACCAAATATTTTCAGAAATATTTTCAGAAATCTACCCCCTTTTGTTGTATTTTCCCTTCTAGGTTCCCTAGATGCATCATCACTGTTGCAGATCAAATTCCAGTACCCACCTATAAGCAATATTCCCTGATGAATGCTGATTATTTATCCCAAAAAATTCTTAAGCTCCATAATAGCAGTTTTTTTGTGAAATATAAATGCATGCCAGCATAATACTCCTCTCTTGCCAGTACCCCTTACTACTACAAATCTACCATTATTATATTTTTCCTTCTTTTATCACCATTGGAGCTCCTCCAGCAAGTAGTATAAGTACTCCTCTTTTTCATTTGTCCCTGATACTCTGCTGGATATTCATCATGAAATCCTTTTTTTATCAAATTCATGTGTTCACTTCTTTATAAATATTTGCAGTCTGCAGTTTCTAATATAATTTAGTACTCTAACCTTTTTGTCTATACATGTGAGGCCATTCACATTCCAAAATAACATGGATAGTGTAGTCATTATGATAAAAAATTATCATTCTCACTTATATATATGACAGCTTTCTGAATGACTATTTCCAGCTATTGTGTTACATGCATCCACAGACATGCTATCAAGAAGTATGCTCATACCATGTTTGGCAGATTCATCTTTTATACAGTGCTTCTTGTCATCTCCATTTTAACCTATGTAACCTTTTACAAGACTTTTCAGTTTAATGAAAATCCTCAAAAAATAACCTACTAACATGAAACAAACACACAAAACTATGTACATCTTCAAATAATGAAGTTTAACCCTCTTGATAGGACAAATTCCCAAACTGACAGCTGCACACATAGGCATTATCTAACTTAAAAATTAAGGTTAGCTATGCCAGTGATCATACCAACACTAATTGCTACCTGTTCTTGTTTTATCATTGTTCCCTTCAAGATGTGAAAAATGGCTTGTATGCTTTCAGAAAACATTAACATTTAGCCTTAAACAAGTGCCTGCCCTTTTAGTCAGCTTGTTTCCATGGATCATAAGAACAAAAGGTACAGCTCCTTCACACTGAATGTTTATTTACTAAACAATATTTTCATTACATTCAACATTCTCTTATTTACTTGTTTACATTAACAAAGTGTTATTAGATTAAGCCAAGAGCCTTAATTCAGATATTCACCTAGCAAAAATAAGAGAAAACAAATCATTTCTACATTTATTATAATCTCTACACTTTTACATCCCATCCACTTCTTCAACAATGCAAGATTAAATCCTGTTAACTTAAACATGCTTTGTCAATCCATTATTTTCCTTTTATATTGCAATGCCTATATTTCTCAAAACTAAAAAAGGAAGAGAAAGGGGTACTTGCTTACTTTTGTATATTTATCACACACAATGACTGACAATGATTTATTGTATGACATACAATTATATCATGAAATGTTTTATACAAATATTGTTAAGAACAAAAATTGTTTTACTTATAGCTACTTGTTTTCTTTTCCCTTTAGTGATCTTCCAAACGTTAATGACATGGAGTGAGGCATATGCTTTTCAGTACTCCCACAAGTTTAAAAAAGTCAATAAAAGTCCAAACTTTCCACTTTTTCTTGTAAATCCATATTTCACAAATGTGATTGATGCTTTATAATTTCTTATTTATTCACTAATTTCAGTGTTGCTGGTCTTCCTCCTTTTGATCTCCATCTCCCAAACCCAGACTCCAGTTCAAGCCCAAATTACTGCCAGTTCTTCTAGTCAACTCCTGTGCTTTTTTCTGTCTTGCAAGCATTTTCCTTTGGAGCATTAATAAAGATTTCACTAGCAAAGTCTCTCTGTGAGATTTATTATCAGAAGAATGAGAAGCAGAGTTCTCTTTTGTATGATGGCTCAGTTTTTGTTGGATAAACTGCTGCATTTCCTTCTTAGCTTGTTCTGCATCAAAAATTATTTTGATCTTCCAGAAAAATTTCTGAAGACAGATGGCTATGGCAGCTTGACTCTCACACCTGCCTCTTGCCATTCCCTGATTGCCAGGATAAATGTGCTTCTCTTCTGCCTGGTAGATAGTACTTTATTGTCTCCAATTTTTAATACTTTGCCTTTTACCATAGTTTTGTCATGATCAACTCTTTCTGTTGGTATGATTGCATCTATACTAATGTAGGTTTTGGCTGCTTTCTTATTACAGGTTTGGGGCATGAAGACAATTTTTGCTCATCCTTGGTTATAAGTTAAGGTGAACAAGTGGGGCATTTTATTTATATGCTTTATTACATATAAACACATCAGGATGGATAGCAGCAATGCAAAATATAAACAAACTGATGATTAACTGACAGACGACACAGATATGCATGCTTGCATCTCAACAGCTTACTACAAAATGGCAGTCAGGCTAACACATGCTCAGTATTTTTACAAATGTGCAAGCCCATGAAAAGCTTCTTAAAGGTATACATACCAATCTACATCCTCCCTGTTTAATGAATTGTCCACAATAAAGTGACATTTGAAAAAAGACATCCAATTGCACAGACAGAAAGAAATAAACACAACATTTATGTCCAAGTTGTCTTGTATCTGGACATGGTCTGAAAATGATAACTGATCTAGTGATATAGCAATTAGAACTGTGTTTAGCAACAGGGACAGTCATTGATGAAAAATCTGTTTCAGGATTTTCAGGCATCTTCTCAGGAACAGGAATATTTTCTGGGACATCCTCTGGAACTGGAACGCTGGATAACTCACTCTGAGATTTAGAGTCTTTCTTGCAGTTATGATACTGCAGTACAGGCTTGGACAATGGAACCAAATGTTTCCATTTCCCCCTAAATTCTACTCCCTGTGATTCCACAATATATGCTCTCGGCTCTGGAATACACTCTTCATGACTCCAATCTGATCAAAACCTTTGGACATCTGCATACTATCTCCCCTTTTCATTTCGGATTGAGCGGTTTTCTGGACTCATCATAATAGGACTTCTGGGGTAAGCACTTGTTTAACAGATGGTCTGTCACTGATCTGTTGTTCTTGATACATGGAAACCAATAGATTACTGCTAATTGGTAGTGCAGTTCTGGTTTATCTTGACAGACATCTGTGTGCAGGTGAACCAAGATGTTTATCACAACTAATACGTCTGAGATTCAAGAGATTCAGGAAAACATCACTGTTGTCTCCTTTTGACTTCTCTAGTAACTGTTTCACACTTTGAACTGCACATTCTGTCAACCCATTTGACTGTGGGTACTCAGGGCTACTCATGACAGGAATAAAGTCCCACTCTTCAGCAAATCTCTTGAACTAGTGGTTTGCAAACTGTGTGCCATTGTCAGAAATAACTTTGTGTGGACTACCATGGACTGCAAAATGACACTTCATCTTAGTAATGACAGTACTGGATGCTAGAAAATAGGTCAATCTCAAACCAATTTGAATAAAAGTCTACTAACACCAAGTAATATTGACCATTCCATTAGAAAATGGCTGTAGCTACTGCAAACCAAGGTAGTTCAGGAAACTGGTTTAGATGAGCTGGTTCTTGCTGTTGATGTGGCTTAGTACTATTACACACTGAACAAGATGAATATTCTCTCTCAATATCCTTTGACATAGAAGGCCAAATACTAGTCTTCTCACCCTTCTTTTGGTAGAATCTGCTCTTGGGTGGCCATGATGCAAAATAGTAATGTACTCTTGCTGCAAGGATTTTGGAACAATCACTTCTGGACCTTTCATGATGATACCTCTGTCAAAAAAAATCTAATCTCTTTAAGGAAAATAAGGGCACAGCTTTACTGGTAAACAAGATTGTTTTGACGGCCATCCTCGACTGATAACGTGGTTGAGCTTCTGAAGAACTGGATCTGAGGCTGTATTACTTCTAAGCACATCAAGACATGTGGAAGTAAAATTCTGACTTCCATAACTTCAAAATCAAGTTGCTCATTTTCATGCTATTCACTGTTATTTCTGGGTGATCTGGATAAAGTAGCAAGATAAAGAAGTTGAAATTATACTTTTGCAGTTTCAATATCATGTGTTGCAATCTGGCAGGGGCTGTATGCATAGGCTTTCTCAAAATAGTAATTAGAGGGTGATGATCTGTTTCAATCTGGATAGCTTCACCATAAATATAATCATGGAACTTTGAACATGCAAACACAATTGCCAAGAGCTCTTTCTTTATCTGCACATACTGCATCTTGGTTTGGGTAAGCGTTCTGGATGCATAGGCTACAGCTCTACCCTCTTGAAGAATGACTGCACCAAGAACAATTTTCAAAGCATCATGAAAGAGTAACTGGTTAGTGAACATCATAGTATCAGAGAGTTGCTGGACTGGCAATTCTCTGTTTCAGGATATCAAATGCTCTTTGCTGGTGTTCTAACAATAACCAGGATACATCTTTATGTGTTAGCTCTCGGAGCGGTGCTGAAAGTTGTTTCAAGTCTGGAATGAACTTGCCTAGATAATTAACCATACCAAGAATGTTGTAGGGCTTGAACATTGTCTGGAGCTGGTATCTCAAGAATTGTTGTTTGTTTGGAAGGATCTGGTCACAAGTCTGAGCTGGTAAACAAGTGCCCAACACAAGTAACTTCTCGTTGCCTGAATTTGCACTTCTGAGGAATCAGCTTAAGATTCACTTCACGTGCTCTTTACAGAACTTTCTTATGGTTTCTGTCATGTTCATCTTCACCATTACCTCCTACTAGAATATCATCTGTGCTACAATAATAGCACAGGGGTACCCAGAATAAATTGCTCCATTACATGCCGAAAGACTTCACTGGCAGAATTTATCCCAAATGGCATTCTCAAAAATTGTACCTGGCAAAAGGAGTACTGAAAGTGATTATCAATGAAGATTTTCAGCCAAGCAAAATTTGCAAAAATTAACTTTTTGCATCCAAGACAGAAAGAAACAGTGGCATTTGGCAAAAGAGCAGTGACTTCTTCAACTGTAAGCATTCGATGATGAGGTCGTTTTAGTGCCTTGTTCAAATCTCATGGATCAGTACACATTCTGATATCATCTGAGATTTTCTTATGAGCTACCACCATGGAAGATACCCATTCAGTTGGTTCATCAACTGGACAAATTACACCTTGCTGCACCATTTTGTCTAACTTAGCTTTAACTCTGTCCTGCATAGCTACTGGAACTTTCCGGGCTGGTCTGACAACTGGGCTGACGTCTGGATCTAATTTCATGGAGTACACAACTGGTAGTTTGCCTAGTGTTTCTTCAAAAAGATCAGCATAGGTAGAGAAAATAGAATGGGAAAAATTCAAACAGTGGTTTTTCAAGCTTACATGGTGGAGTTCCTTATTAAATGAAAGTAGTCCCATTTTCAAACTGTCTTTGAGGGTCTATATTACATCATCGAACGCTTAAAAAAGTGAACGATGATTAATCGACCACATGTAAGTGAAAGCTTACAATGCTGAAACCTCAGAACAGTGATTTTTTTCCAAGAGAAAACAATCGCTGTTCCAAAAAAAAAAAAAACTTTAAAATGTTACGTAAAGTGAGGGGCTTTGCCCCCCACCACCCTACTTAAATATACCAACTCCGAGATCGTACTACAGTGCTGAAAATGGCAATGTAACAGAAGCGGCAAAGCAAATTCTTTCCCAAGGAAAGAATTCACTTAAAAGCTACTTTGCTATTTTGCCTTTTCGTTCTTTTACGTCCGATCAAGACGCATTTGACAGAATGCGTCTTTGATCATGTAATAGAAACCTGTCTCTGAGGCCTAATAATGACTGTATGTGCCTTTTGACCACATAAAATTGCAAGTCATAGCTGTTCCCAGCAGAGTAACATGAAAGCACTACTGAGCCTTCAGTTTGAATTCTTCACCACCATAAGCAACAAACTCCGCACACTTTAACAAATGAAGCTTCTCACTAGCACATACTCTAGCAAATGTTTCTGATGACATAACATTGCACTTTGAACCCATATCAACTTTGAGCTCAATGGGTCATCCATTAATTCAAACAGTACAAACTACTTCATTCTTTGCTCATAAATCTACTGCATGTTTCATTAAGCACAGACACACCATCAACATAAAAAGTAGCTTTCTAATTGATCAACTTGTCTCTTTGAATGTTTTCTTTTAGTAAAACAATGTGCCTCTTTTGATTTGCAAAACCTTTGGAAATTATTCTACTTTTTACATCTGTGGCATTGCTGACCAAAAGCTAAGCACTTTTCTCTTTTAGACACATGAGTATCAGCACAATTATGACAGTTGACTATGAGGCTAGGTGAGGGTGCATGTTTTGAGTTTGCTGACTCACCCTTGTGCTTCACTGAGACTGTGCGCACTCTACAATTTGCTAGAAAGATACGGGGTTGCACTGGGATTGTTGCAGGGCTTACAGTTGCTGCCATGTGCTTGGGCCTGCTTTTTTTAACCACATGCTGCATACTATCAACATTGGCCTTAGAAGATACTGGAAGCATGCATTTCTCATTTCTAAGCATATTTGTGTGGCTTTCTGTGAACTCATATATTTGACAAATCTCTATGGCCTTATTCAAAGTTAAATCACTGTCACAAAGCAAAATCTTTCTCACAACATCATCTTTAATACCACACATAAGTCTGTCTTTTATCAACTTATCCCTTAAATCACCAAATCTGCATGTTTTAGCTTTGTTTCTCACATCAACTATATTAGCTGCAAAAGTTTCACCAGGCTTTTGATCCATTGTGTAAAATAAGCGCCTTTCCATTGTAATATTCATTTGGGGGTGACACATTTCTCAAAATTTACGTTTTAAGCACTCCGGGTCTTCCCTTGACTAAGCCGGTACCACTATATGGTGGTTTCCCCTCTCCTCCAAATATAGCAGGTGCATACATAAGTGAATGTTCTATTTCTATGGCTTCTGAACTAGCTAAATTAAACAGAATAAATGTCTTTGTACATGCATCTTTATCAGAAAATGCAGCTTGTATGAAAATATTGTACTCTTGTTCATGCGCTCTCCAATTCTCTGCAATATTATTATCAAATACAAGTGGATCTGGTTTACGAAATTCTTCAGCCATGCCAACAAATTGTGCCCAAATACACTGAAAAATCGGCCAGGCCACCCGTGTAATAATTTACGAACAGGCACACACAGCCAGCACTTGTAATAACATTCAAATGGCTGTACTGTTTTGTAAAATAACTGTACTGTAATACTGCACAAACCTGCAAACACTTCATACACCTCAGATATCTTGAATAGCTTTAATTAATGCAAAAAAGTAGCACATAGTGAGAAAATTCAGTTGTTTTCCTTATTTTATGCATTTTATGCAATTCAGACATTATTTCAAATATTTTCGTAACTGTTTCACATATTTTATCAATATGTTGGAGTTTCAGACATTTTGTTTAACTAGAAAGAGCATTCTGGGTGCTTTGTTTAATATTTTTCGAATAAGAAATAATTTCAGCAAGTTTTAGTGCCTGGAATTTACTTCTGACCTGTTTTGCAAGTTATACATGTTGTAGAGATGATCCATACCACTGTATTCCTCCAACACTAACTAAGTGCCTCTTGTTCTTGATTCTGGATCCCATTCTGACACCATGTCACTCATACTTGATTATAAGTTAAGATAAACAGGCAGGGTAGTTCATTTATATGCTTTATTACATAGAAACACAACATGATGGATAGTAGCAATACAAAATATAAACAAACTGATTGACAACCTACACAGACATGCATACTTACATCTCAACAGTTTACTACAAAATGGCAGTCAGACTCGCACGTGCTCAGTATTTATATACATGTGCAAGCCCATGGAAAGCTTCTTAAAGGTATACATACATACTGATCTACAACAATGTTCCTTTCAATTAACAAATCCTGCTGTGAAATAATAGTCCAGTTGCTTATTTTCATAAAAATGAATACAGTCTGTTCCTTCCAATTTATCTGGTATAAAAGAAAGATTTTCCGTGCATGCTCTGTTATCTAACTCTAGAAGAAAGGCATCCCACCAACCCAGAAGGAAAACAGTCCACCAGGCCAGAAAGAAGTAGGTCACCAGCCCAGAAGTAATGTAGATCACCAGCTCAGAAGAATGGCAGCTATCCAGCCCAGAAAGAAAGCAGTCTACTTGCCCAGAAGGAAGGCGGCACACCTGGCCAGACATAAGGCAGTCCACTAACCCAAAAGAAGGCAGCCCACCAGCCCAGAAGGAAAGCAGCTCCCCAGCTGAGAAGGAAGACAACCAACTAGTCCAGAAAGAATGCAGACCACTAGCTCAAAAGGAAGGCAACCCTGCAGCCCAGGAGGAAGCCAGACCAGCAGCTCATAAGGACATCACCCAGCTAGATAGCCCAGAAGGAAGCCAGCCAGCCTGCAGCTAAGGAAGAACTGTGATAGTCCTTTTCTGCACTGTATTGTTAAGTGTAACAACCTTTCAGTGCCATAATTTTAAAAGGTAATTTTTATCCTGTGTTCAGAGGTAAACTTGATGCATTGGGCATTGAAAACAGATTTTATAGTGACTGTTTTGAGTATAATATGCAAGTAGTACAAGCAGTAATTTTTAAGGTTGAAAGTATGTGTGTATATACACGTGCGCACACACACACACACACACACACACACACATAGAAACACACACACATACACACACACACACACACACACACACACACACACATATATAGACAGACACACACATACACACACACACACACACACACACACACACACACACACACACACACACACACACACACACACATTTCTATAGTGAGAGGTCCATATAGTGTGTTAAGCATACTGATAACAGATTTTATAGTGGCTGTTGAAGGACAGTTTAAAATAATTTCACTTTTACAGGAGAACATGTGTGGGAATGGGAGCGCTGCTAAAGGTGTGGAATACTGGGTCTATATTATGAGAGCGAAAAGACGTTTGCATGAATACGTAAACATCAAACTGTATAGCGTGAAGTGGACTTAGTAGAGCCAGAAGTAAAATGAAATGTCAAATTTCCATGGTTGGCCCATCTGTGGATTAGCTGCATAAGGTAAGTGTTGGATAGTTATGGAGTTTAGGATAGGGTGTGGGTTAAGGTAAGTGCTTAGATAAGTAATGTATGTTATGATTTACTGTAAGGTTAGAGGTAGGGTTTTGTTAAATGTATGTATGTGGATTTTTTGTTTTGTTTGGGTGCGTCTGTAGTAGGCCAAGGTGTGTGTAAGTTACGACCTTAGGTTAGGAGGGGTTAAGGAAAGTGCATAGTTAGTTGTATGTGGAGTTTAGTGTCCCGGAGTTAGAAGTAGGGTTTTGTGCTTTACTTTTAGGTTAGAAGTAGGTTTGGTTAGTGTATGTATGTGGTTTATTTATTTTATTTGGGTAGGTGTGTATATAGCAGGTAGTGGTGGGGGTTGGCCGACTATGACAGTTGGATTTTTTTTTTTTTTCACTGTTTTAGCGCATTTGGTGATTTTGTTTTATGTGATAGGGTCATTGAGTTTTGGTATTCACATGGTTTTTCGCCTACAATATACATATACCCTGGAATACTTCATCTGCTAGGACTTTGAACATTATTTATTATTACACTGATATACTTGCTTATGTGCTTCAGCATTTAAAGATGTTTTGGACTCTTTATGCTTTCTAAATCATCTCTTCAAAAAACAAGTTGTCTGT
>NW_025053784.1:0-9445 GCF_019279795.1 Protopterus annectens | reverse complement strand
CCTCACAGTACTATGCACCCACATGATGTGTCACAGAGAAGGAACATGCACAGGTAGCCAGTATGGCTGGGACCTATGGCATCAACAGGGTAGTGCAATGTATCACCATTATGGGTTAGTCACCATGTGGGGTTAGTGATCATTTCTCACCGTATATTAGCATACACCCTCAAGCACCAGACATACATACACACACACACACTGTGGTGACCACACATGTGTATATGGACAGCCGATGTGTGATGCACACACCCGACGTCATGCTTCCACACTGGCGGTATGTACAGATCTCTACAACAGTGTACAGGGATGTGTAACAACTGGGACATATTCCCACCATATGTGGCATATATGGTCACACATTCAGACACACATGGCAGTGCTGGAATGATACACCTGCCATATGATGATGCTGATAGACATGCAGCAGTATTGATTGCATTATGTGTACCAACGCTATATCTGGCAAATGTGCTGCTATATGCACACAGGAGGATGTAGGTATTACAGGTGCCATGTGACATATAGTTGGTAACACCTGACCGCTGTGTATGCATTATGTCAGCACCGTCAGTAACGGCGACATAGCGTACTGTTTGCACATGGCATGATAGGATGGTGTGTGACACAACTGTGAGCCACCCCACACATCCATCTACACAGGTGGTTCACCACGTTGGTTCACCCATTATGTACATCCTCCATATGTGCTGTTTGTATGTCACCATATACAGGTGTCAATGATGGGTCTGCATTGCAACTGCATGTGTAGTTAGGTGCAACTATGTTACGGACATCGCTACTGCACATGCATGGTTGCTGCATGCACAGTACAGATGTCACATGTGTCTCCTGTTGCCATGTTTGTATGCATTGCTATTGTTGGACATGTGTGTTGACATACATAACACATGGACTGTGGTATGATATGATGGGTGACACAGGCGCCAGTACAAGGGTATGTGTCCCAGTCAACATTGCTACCCCTGTAGTGTGAGCATTCAACAGCCATGGACCCACCTTCCATTTGCGTGTGTAGCATTGATTAGGCCACTGTTATACACGAGGACATCAAAGCTATGTATGTATGTTGTGTGTGCAGTCCATGCACATCCACAATCACATGTATGACATATCCAGATGTGTGTTCATTGGTGTACAGCAACAGTCAGGTGTCACAGCTGTGTAAAGGGCCTGGTATGTCTTGAGCTGACCTGTGCATGTATACTGGTATCATTGCAATGCATAACACCTGTTGGAACCCTGTTGGTACATGTGTAATCTGCACAGCTGGTGTACACCTCTGTACAGCCCAGTGGTCATGTGTCACATGGTGTTGTGGTACTGTAAGGCTGTATAGTGCTGCACCAATGACATGGTGCTGACTTGACAGCTACAGTGTACACTGCAGTGTGTACATGTCACCTGCACCTGTGACAGCTGTGATAGCTGTGCTGTGTACTACAGGTCACTGCATGTGTGACCGCCCCATGCGTGAGGACAGTTATACTGTGCCCTTCTGTACTGTGCCCTTCTGTGTGTACACTCCATCTGCATGCAAGACAGGCCTTTGCAACTGCTAAGTGTGTGAGCATGCCCAGTATGCTGTTGTGTAGATGGACACACACAGTACATTCCTAACTGTGCCCTTCTTAACTCCATCTGCATGCAAGATGGCCCTTTGCAACTGCTAAGTGTGTGAGCATGCCCAGTATGCTGTTGTGTAGATGGACACACAGTACAGTCCATGCGCAGTTGTGTGATGGACACAGTACATTCCAAACTGTCCCTTCCGTGATTAGAACTGTGTGCATGCAAGATGGCCCTTTGCAACTAAGTGTGTGAGCATGCCCAGTATGCCATTGTGTAGATGGACACACAGTACATTCCACCCTTCCATGATTAGAATCCATGTGCATGCAAGATGGCCCTTTGCAACTGCTAAGTGTGTGAGCATGCCCAGTATGCGCCTGTGTAGATGGACACACAGTACATTCCAAACTGCATGTGCTGTGATGCTAAGCGTGTGAGCATGCCATAGATGGACACACAGTACATAGCCATGGTGGTCATCGTGGCAACATGTCATGCTTTCTGTAGATGGACACACAGTACATTCCACTGTGTTCTGTATGGTGACACTGTCTTGGTCATTGAACTGTCCCTCTATGTTGTGTGCTGTCTAGTGTACTGTCTGTGTGCATCGTATCTATTTAGTGTTGTAGTGCTGTGGTATTTAGTTGGCGATGACAGCACTGCGTGTGTTTGTCTCGTCTACCTTGGGACAATAATATGCTTTCAGACTGCTCACTCTCTAAACATTCCCTATTGGCATTTTTGCCTTTGCGGATGATGTCACCCACCTAGAAGTATGCCTCTGGGAGTGCTGTGTTCAGTAATCTCGGTAGCGCGTTCTGTAAATGCGTAATGCTGTAGTGTGATAAGGTAATTAGGTGTATGTTCAACTCCCGGCCCTGCCAAGTGTGTGTGTGTGTGTGTGTGTGTGTGTGTGTCCAGTTGCCTGGGGACACAGTAATGCTTTTAGGTGCCTCACAACACATACATTCCCTATCGGTATCTTTGCCTTTGCGGATGATGTCACCCACCTAGAAGTATGCCTCTGGGAGTGCTGTGTTCAGCAATCTCGGTAGCGCGTTCTGTAAATGCGTAATGCTGTAGTGTGATAAGGTAGTTAGGTGTATGTTCAACTCCCGGCCCTGCCAAGCGTGTGTGTGTGTGTGTGTGTGTGTGTGTGTGTGCTCCCAGCTGCCTGGGGACACAGTAATGCTTTTAGATGCCTCACAACACATACATTCCCTATCGGCATCTTTGCCTTTGCGGATGATGTCACCCACCTAGAAGTATGCCTCTGGGAGTGCTGTGTTCAGTAATCTCAGTAGCGTTCTGTAAATGCGTCATGCTGTAGTGTGTGATAAGGTAGTTAGGTGTATGTTCAACTCCAGCCCTGCCAAGTGTGTGTGTGTGTGTGTGTGTCTGTGTGTGTGTGTGTGTGTGTGTGTGTTTCCAGCTGCCCGGCGACACAGTAATGCTTTTAGATGCCTCACAACCACACATTCTTTGCCTTTGCGGATTATGTCACCCACCAAGAAGTATGCCTCTGGGACTGCTGTGTTCCGTAATCTCGGTAGCGTGTTCTATAAATGCATAATGCTGTCTTGTGATAAGATAGTTAGGTGTATGTTCGACTCCCGGCCCTGCCAAGTGTGTGTGTGTGTTTCCAGCTGCCTGGGGACACAGTAATGCTTTTAGATGCCTCAACACACATTCCCTATCGGCATCTTTGCCTTTGCGGATGTCACCCACCTAGAAGTATGCCTCTGGGAATGCTGTGTTCCGTAGTCTCGGTAGCGCGTTCTGTAAATGCGTCATGCTGTAGTGTGATAGGGTAGTTAGGTGTAAGTTCGATTCCCAGCCCTGCCAAGTGTGTGCATGCTCCTCCACCTGGGGACTCAGTTTTGCTTTTACGCTTCACCACAGATATATCCTGCTGACATCTTTGTCTTTTTGGGATGTTGACACTCACCTAGTAGAATGCCTGTGGGTCTGCTGTGTTTAGTAATCTGGTAGCGCGTTCTGTAAATGTCATGCTTTAGTGTGATAGGGTAGTTAGGTGTATGTTTGATTCCCAGGCCTGCCAAGTGTGTGTGTGTGTGTGTGTGTGTGTGTGTGTGTGTGTGTGTGTGTGTGTGTGTGTGTGTGTGTGTGTGTGTGCATGCTGCGTCTGGGGACTCAGGTTATGCTTTAGATGCTTCGCACCACAGATATATCTGCTGACGGCTTTGCCAGATGTTGACACGTAGAATATGTGGGTCTGCTGTGTTTAGTAATCATTGTAGCATCTGTAAATGCGTCATGCAGTAGGGTGATAGGGTAGGTAGGTGTAAGTGCAATTGCGAGCGCTGCCAAGTGTGTGTGTGTGTGTGTGTGTGTGTGTGTGTGTGTGTGTGTGTGTGTGTGTGTGTGTGTGTGTGTGTGCTGTAGCCTGGGGACTCAGGTTATGCTTTAGATGAGCACCACAGATATATCCTGCTGTCTTTGCCTGGATGTTGACCGCACCTAGTAGAATATGTGGGTCTGCTGTGTTTAGTAATCTGTAGTGCGTTCTGTAAATGTCATACTGTAGTGTGATAGGGTAGTTATGTGTGTTAGATTACCAGCCCTGCCAAGTGTGTGTGTGTTTCCAGCTGCATGACAACAGTACATTGCTTTTACAGTATTCACTCACCATAACATCTGTGCAGTGTCTTTGCCTTTGATGATGCACACTCATGCCTGTGTGATTTCGTGATCCACTATCGGTTACATTCTGTCACCTGCGTAATGCTGTTGTGTGGTACAGTGGTTACGTTCGTGTTCTGTTCACAACCCTGCCACGTGTGTGTGTGTGTGTGTGTGTGTTTGTGTGTGTCTGTGTGTGTATGCCTGTATATCTCTCTCTCTCTCTCTCTCTCTATATATATATATATATATATATATCTGATACTCTGCTCTTGCATGGACAGCTGACTGTTTCATGTATCGCATATTTGCATAGCTTTCACATACCAATGGGTATGTTGCATCCCAACATTGTCCATGCACGTCCGTGTTACAGGCGGTGTTACATACAGTTTGCTGTATATCTTGGCAGACATCTATCCTTGCTCTCACTGTACTCATACATGCGGAGGCTTCATGTATCATGGCCTGGTTTTGCTGTGTGTATGTCTATTTGTGCTGTGTGCATGGCTGTGGGTATGTCCCACTATCATCATTGTAAAGGTGACAGTCCTATAGGTACTTCATGTAGACTGCTGTGTCATTTGACATGTCAGCACATACCTGCGGACAGTACTGAATGTCCTACTGCAGCGCATTTCATACCTTCTGCGTTATCTTGCAGTCGATAATGCTGTTTCCTCACACATGTATCTGTTTCTGATCATACCACTCCACCTCCTAGAGCAAACATCTGGACAAGGCCTTATCTGATAGTGGGACACATAGGGGCAGTATTGACATGTTGCTCTTACAAACTTAGATAGTTGACACAATAATAGGTTTTGCATTAGTATGGCTTTTCTGATGGATTTGGTGTCTTAAACACATGTTTGTCATTATTTCATGACTTCAGTTATCAGGGTAGAATTACGTGGAACACACAAACATATGAGGCAGAACTCTGCATTCTGTGAAATCTGTACAGTTGTATGTGTCTGATACAAGATATCAACTTTCTGACACCAATATACACACTGTATGGCGGCATCACAGGCCACATGCCATTACATTTATATTGCAGGACACACCCACCCAGAGGGTTGCATTCCTCACACAGGCCAACAGCTGCTTATCCACACTAATTAGTCTATCATGTACCGTATGTGTGCGCCGGTATTTGCGCTTTTTGTCAGTGGCAGAGCTCACGTACGAGTATGGGGAACTGGACATTGTTATGGTGACACTGCATGACACCCTGAGGGACACATTTCTTTATTTCTTTTGAGTCTATTAACCTTCCACATTGACATTCACAGGGCATACGTTGTCATTCACATTTGTCGGAGTACATGCGCATGACTTGTACATGTTTTCTCATTTGTCCTGATGTCTTTCTTCTCACCTGTCCATCTAGTATCACTAGCTCTGTACATGTATTTTGGACAGGTTACCTTCATACCCCTAACCTGTACACATTATGGGTACGCTGACATTTGACCTTTGTTTACATTTGTCTTAGTAATGTGCCTTTCTGGTAAATTGCTGGCAAGGCATTACTAGTGCGGTTAGATAATAGTGACTGACATTTTATTACATGATTAGTAACACTCATAACATTCATATTCCTGGCTGGTATTCTCTCAACGTTCTGACTTTGTCTGGGGTATATCTAATTAGTCCCTATTTGTATTTCATGTACTATGCCTTAGTGCAGCTGTCTTATTCTGACAGTTTGCCAGTTATGGTTACCATCTTGGTTTGCGCATGTCCATCCATGATAATCGCCTACATGACACTGATATAGGGCCCTACATGTCCCAAAATGGTTTTACGCAATATCCAGTTGATGGTTTGCCCCATTATTGGAATATAGGCATGTGCTATACCCACATCACTCTCCCGGGGCCTATGAAATCTCTGCCAAACAACACCTAATGTCATACCTGCACATACAGTACCCATTACACATGTTTAATGTGGCGTACTGAAGTGTGGAGACACTATGTATACACTCTCGGATATTAGTTAAACGTCATACATTCTATATGTGTTCATTACCCTTGCACCTGCTACTGTTGCATGTACAGCTATATGTATTTGCTGAGGTCACTTATTTTCGTCAATGTCGGTTGGCTATGTGTCGATCAATTTGTGGTCCTGCAATGGACACCTATATGCATGTTTAAAGTGTAGAACTTGCTGGACTGTCACTTTCTGGCCAATGGTTTGGAAGGCAGCGGTTTATTCACCTTTCATGCATGTCTGTTTGTCTACCCATATTAGCTATAAGTGGCTATTTATGTACATATGTCATATCTATGGGACATATGTTTGTTGTGTCATATATACATGTACAATCCTCATTTCATAATTTGCTTTGGTTTACGTCTGTGGATTATGTGTATACACATATATCTATATCCATACCATACCTTTCCACTGTACAGATTGTCGCAGAGTGTAAAGTTGGTTGCCTCTTTATCTTCGGTGTGTTTTACATAAACCTGTGTCTATCTGGCAATGTAGTGGCATTTCATTTGAGACTTATGGTGGTAAATACTGGCAAGCAGTTCAGGTTACGACTGCATACCCTTCAGAGAATCCATATATTATTCTGTCCACTTTCTATGTTTGTTCTGGCACATATCTGGGGTTTGTCCCTATTTGTACCAGTAGTTTGCATGCCTTTGTCGGTTTCCTGTTAACAGGTTTGAGCCATGTATATCTAACATGGAAACAGCATTCATTTACTATGCTGTGGCGGATCACCGCACAGGCGCACTTGCATTTCCTTATTGTGGGTTACATGCAGGCACATGCATATCCTTATTGTGGGTTATATGTTTACTAAGTCTTTGTGCTTACATGGGCTTTATTACTTGTGACAGTACCAGTAAATTATCTGTAATCCGGTTAATGGACATATTAAACACATTCACCTTTACATATTTAAATGTATGCACAGGCGCATTCATTACACTTTAACATTATATGTGCTGTAGTCATAGTTGAACGGGACTGCATTCACGTTGGCGGATGCTGTAACCACTATATATGTTCTGACTCATTTATATGCATACCCATAGTACATAGCTACATTAACATATGCCTCACCACTTCACTGACACAAATCATTCTCCTGCTGGGAAAATTGCTACATGTTACACATTTCCTTCCTACTGCTCTGGACCCAAGCTGCATATTTAATCACTGCAGGGATATTCAGAACCCCAAGGCTTATAGTCCTGACACATACAGGTCTTTAATTGTCAGGGTGTTCATGTGGTGATCTGGGTTTAGGCTTGTCCACCTGGTGAACCTGCCCCATGTTCAAATGTGAGACAAAGCACATGGACAGAGTTGCTCCAATTGAAACATTTTATCTATGCTTACAGACACAGATGTTTGGGCACCTGTCAGCAGCTTATAATGTTGGCAATACATAATATGGGTGGGGGTGGTTACAATACATAATCCACGATGAGTGGTGTTCCAGTCACATTATTTTACCTGTATTTACAGACACAGATGTTTGGGCACCTGTCAGCAGCTTATAATGTTGGCAATACATAATATGGGTGGGGGTGGTTACAATACATAATCCATGGTGAGTGGTGTTCCCATTCACATTTGACTATTTCCTGTATTCATTCATACGAGGATTATTATTTTGCACATGAATTAACTATGAATTAACTACAGGTATGCATTAGTACAGTCAACATATGTGAAGGTTTGTTACAGTAAAAATGTACGGACCTCTGTAATACTCGGGGACTACCCCACATCCTTCACAACATTTCATGCTAATGTACATACTATTATTCTGTGAACTTTCGAAGTTTGTGAGAGCAGTAATTACATCTGTCCCTATTTTTCCACCCATCATTTTAGGCTTTGTCCAGATTTTGTTGCTGTAATAGGTTGAGAGGTGGTGTCAGTATGTGATTGAGTTGAATATATACTGTCGATAATTCAGTGGGGAGTAGGGTTACCACCTGTTCCTCTTTAAGTCCCACTTTGGACAGTTGTGTCCTCATGAAACCTAAGACATGGCAAATGTCCTGTGATTTTAAGACAAAAGTATATTTCTTATTTTCTTTACTAGTTGCATGATACAGGTATTTTGAATCTGAAACACATAACTATTATTTGGGATAACAATTCAAATGCTATGAAATAAGCTTTTATCTTGGCATATAAGTGTAATTCTGTCCTTTGCACTGGCCAGGGGTATGTTTTATCCTGCAAATTCTCTCATTTCTACAAAGGATGTCCCACCTTGGGCATCTGAACAGGTGGCAACCCTAGTGGGGAGACCTGCATGGTGGACAGGTGTTCCATCCTGCGTAGTATGTTTTGCATGTCTGTCTAGAAACTGAACAGTACCATGACTACACATACATGTTTTGTCCAGATGTGTACAGTACTAGACACCGTGGCGTGTAAACAACTCTGAGGTTTCAACAGGTTACTTATCCCACGCGGGATGTACACACATTTTGCCATAACATGAATGCGCGGGAATTTGGATTTACATAACTGTGATGGGATGTTTACAAATGTGGGATACATATTTGCAATCCTGACACTGCCTAGGACGATACTTCATACTACATATAATATATGTGTAGGTGTACACCATAAGGCTGGTAGCTGGATTTGGTGGACATTCGGACATGAGTGGGTTATGTGCTATACAGGGTTGTTATATTGCATTTGCATGCATGGGTTCTGCATTTGGATGTCCCGGTTATATAGCATCCTATATGTGTGCGTTTGTTCCTGTTCATGTGTATAGCACATTTTAATATTCATATGTTTGTGTGTGTTTGGTATACAATTTGGACTGTCAGGTTTCTTGTTATATGGCCACAACTGCCCAGCTGTACTATCACTACCACTGTGGGACTACTGGTGACCCTGCCCATGGGGCTAGGCTTTGTATTGGCGGGCTGACATCGCTTCACTTCCACTGGGTATAACTACTTACAGTGCAGTACATTACGGACACACAATTTTAAATATCATTTGTTCCATGGATGGAAACTCATATTGTGTAGCTTGCATTTCTGTTTGGTTCTCCATTTGTGGCGGAACTGTCTTGCATGCTTTGCATACATTTCATTATCCATGACACTGATAGTGCGATTACTATTGCAGGCAGACTATAATATTCAGCAGTTTAGGTTGCTCATCGACAGCTGACATTGACACTCCGGGC
>NW_025053783.1:0-9344 GCF_019279795.1 Protopterus annectens | reverse complement strand
AGTTTAAGTTTTGGGAAAACATAAGTAAAAAAAAGTGGGAAAAAAAACTACAGGACACTTTTGGAGAGAAATAAGCATGTGAATTTGTCAAATAAAGGTTTCAGGATAGATAATCAGCAGGATACTCGGGGCAAAGAAAAAGGGACGTGATGATACCAATTGCCACAGTGACACCAATAGTGACAGAAGAGGGGGAAAAAAGACAATAACAATAGATTTGTGTAAGCAAGGGGCTAATGGCAAAGGAGGAGGATTACACTGGCATGTATTTATCACCAAAAACTGGTATTACAGAGCTTAAGAACATTTTGGGAGGAATAGTCAACTTTCAGCAGGAAATATTACTTACAGGTGGGCAACTGAACATGACTTGCAATAGTGAGGATGTATACGGGGAACCTAGAAAGGAAAAATATAACAAAGAAGGTTAGATTTCTGACGAAATTAATGAAAATATGTGGCATGGAAGTTATACGTTCAGTAGTAGGAACTCAGACACAACTTGCATATTATTCCCAAAAGTACAATAAAGTACAGTTTTGTACCTACCATAAATGTAGATGTTCGAAGATCCACATTGCTGCAGTCCTTACACTTGGGTATAGCGCTGTCCTCGGTGTTGAATACCAAAGAGGATGGCTGACGCCGTCATGGCGCATTAAACTGACGCCAGGGCGCCAGGGTATAAATCGCATGATCGGCGCCATATCCCTCAGTCTTTTGTTGCACCAGATGTCAGAAGACCCTAAACAGGGTAAAGACAAAACACCAAGAAACACTAAACACCCCTACACCCCAAACAATGTACAACTTCTAACAATTATATAATAAAGTACTAACCTAACCACACAACCACCCCCAAACACAGAGGGGAAGGAGGGATAATTGACTGCAGCAATGTGGATCTTGAGACATCTACATTTATGGTAGGTACAAAACTGTACTATGTTCTTCATCTCACATTGCTGCAGTCCTTACACTTGGGTAGATTCCCCAAAGCAGAGAGGTGTGTGAGGGAGGATGGCAAATCAAAGAGAAGCAGGAGCTGTCAAAATGCCCTGTAAAATAGCAGTGGCAAAACCAGCCCTAGATTTAGAGTAGAGGGGAAGGTGGTAGTGCTTAGAGAAAGTATGTACTGAACTCCAAGTAGCTGCCTCCAAAATGTCCTTAGTTGCCACTCCCCTTAGAAAAGCTGTAGAAGTGGCAGTAGCCCTAGTGGAATGAGGTCTAATCCCTGTTGGAATTTGCTTGCCATGATGGGAATAACAAAATGCAATGCAAAACCCAATCCATTTAGAAAGAGTTTGTTTTGACACAGGCTTGCCCTGAGAACCTAAAGCAAAAGAAACAAACAACTGCTGAGACTGTCTGAAACTCTTAGTCCTATCTAAGTAGTAGCGTAACTGCCTGTGCACATCCAAAGTATGCAAAATCTTTTCCCCCTTGTTTTGGGGGTCTGCATAAAAGGTAGGTAAGTGAATAGTTTGGTTTAAAGACACACTTGAAACCACCTTAGGCATAAAGGAAGGGTTAGTACGTAAAGATACCCTATCCTTATGGAAAATCAAGAAAGGCTCAACAGCCATAAGGGCCTGCAATTCAGAAACCCTTCTTGCAGAGGTAATGGCCAACAAAAAAGCAGTCTTCCATGACAAATATTTTAACTCAGCCGTAGCTGCAGGCTCAAAAGGTGGCAGAGTGAGTTTTTCCAACACATAATTGAGGTCCCAAGCAGGAGTAGGGGCTCTTCTTGGAGGTCTTATGTTCTTTGCCCCTCTGAGAAATTGCTTGAACAAGGAATGAGAAAACAAAGGTGGATCACAGTCATAGTGAACTTTGGAGGTTGAACCTGTAAAAAATCTTTAACAGTGTGCATAGATTTAGCCTGAAATTGCTGCAGCATGAATCTTAATGGAAGAGAAGGACAAACCCTTGTCCAATAACTCAGTAAGGTATTGAAGAGCCACACTCAAATTAGGCTCAGAAACATCCAAATCCTTTGCTGCACTCCAAAACAAAAATCTCTTCCACTTGTCTGCATACACTTTCCTTGTACTAGGTCTCCTAGCTTCCATAATCACATTCAAAACTTGTTGAGGAAGTTGAGCCCTGCTATGTGCTAAAACAGGATATGCCATGCTGTGAGATGAAGAGAGTGAAGCTTGACATTGAGTAGATGACCGTCCTTTTGGGACAACAGGTGTGGAATCAAAGGTAAGGGCCACGGTGGTTCCTTTATCAGATTTCTCAGTAGTGGGTACCAATGTTGTCGGGGCCAATCTGGAGCTATCAGGATCATTCTTGGTTTGTCCAGTCTTGCCTTTAGCAGTACCCTTAGAAGTAGAGGAAGAGGTGGGAAGGCATATACATGAAGATTTTTCCAACTGAAAGAAAGAGCATCCACTTTCCAAGCTGCCTGATGTATCCTTTTTGTGCAAAACTTTGGCAGCTGGTGGTTTAGAGGAGAAGCGAACAGATCTATGTCTGGCGTTCCCCAAGACACTGTTAATTGTTGAAATACATGAGGATCCAGTTTCCACTCGTGGGGATCCATGATTTGTCTGCTTAACACATCTGCTAAGGAGTTCTGTACTCCCGGCAGAAACCTTGCCTGAAGTTCTAGTTGTAAACTGAGGGCCGTGTCCCACAAAATCATTGCTTGCCTGCATAGAGGGTAAGAATGTGTACCCCCTTGCTTGTTGATGTACCACATGACAGTTGTGTTGTCTGTTAGAATCAACACCTGCCCTGGAAGAAGTAATTCCTTGAAAGCTGTTAATGCAAACTGGACTGCTAACATCTCCTTCAGGTTGATATGTAGATGTTGTAGTCTGGCAGGCCACTTGCCCTGTATCCATTTTCCATTGAGATGAGCTCCCCAAGCTTTGTTCGAGGCATCTGTTGTTAGAATCTGACTCGCCTCTGGCCGGGTCACAGAAAGTCCCTTGTTTAGGTGACATTGCTGAGCCCACCACAAGAATTCCTTTTGGATGCAAGGTATTATCGGAATGACGGTGTCCAGATCCTGGCAGTGCTGTGTCCATAGATTCTTGAGATACCATTGTAGCTTCCTCATATGCAGTTTGGCATTGGGAAGCACCAGAATACAAGATGCCATGAACCCTAAGGCTTGAAGGACTGTCCTTGCAGTCAGCCCGGACTGGTGTGATAGTTGTTGGAAGTAAAGGTAAAGATTCTTTTGTTTGTCCGGGGTTAAAAAGGCCATCTGGGTTGCTGTATTCAGTCTCACACCCAGAAAGCACATGTCCTGAGAGGGTACTAGACTGGACTTTGTTTCGTTCACAGAATACCCCAGGCATCTTAGCACTGCTATCACATAGTTTAAATGCTGTAGAAGCTCGTCCTTGCCCTGAGCCAGAATCAGGCAATCGTCCAAATAAGGATAGATCTGTATTCCTCTCAATCTGAAGAAAGCTATCACTGGAGCCAGAACCTTTGTGAATACTCTGGGTGCAGTAGATAAGCCAAAGGGCAATGCAGAGAATTGATAGTGTGAATTTCCAGCTCGAAAACGCAGATACTTCCTGCAGCCTAGAGTGATAGGAACATGAAGGTAAGCCTCTTTGAGATCCAAAGTTACCATCCAGTGATCTTTGCCCAGGAGAGGTAAAAGCTGTTGCAATGTCAGCATTTTGAACTTGGGAATGTCGAGAAAGGTGTTGAGGATAGACAAATCCAGAATTGGTCTCCACGTGTTCCCCTTTTTTGGTACTAGGAATAGGCGAGAATAAAATCCTAGGCCCCTTTCTGCCATAGGCACCGGTTGTATGGCCCCTATCTGTATTAATAGAGAAATTTGTCTGTAAGCTTCTAATCTGTGCTGATGAGGAATGTCTGGCATGCCCTTGAAAGGTGGTAAGGTATGGAAATAAAATCTGTAACCGTGGTGAATGATATCCAATACCCATCTGTCTTGGGTAATTAAACTCCAGTTCTCCTTGAAGAGTGTCAGTCTTCCTCCCAAAGGTGCTGTCGACGGGAAGGGTCTGGCAGATGAAAAGGTAGGTCATTGGGTCTGTCTACGAAAGGGCTGACCCCTGCCCTCACCTGAAGACTGTGCAGGTGAGCCCCCTGCCCTGGATCTAAAAGAACCCTGAGCTCTGCCCCTAGCACGCCTAGACCTACCCCTAGACTGGGAATCATAAGAAGGATATGTCCACGCCTTGCTTGGCCAATTTCTACTAAACTTTGAAGGTTGAACCTCCAAAAATCTTTAACAGTGTGCATAGATTTAGCCTTGTCTTCCATTTTCTTTAAAACTTCTTCAACAGGCGAACCAAACAACACATCAGATTGTAAAGGGGCATCCAAGATCCTTGACTTAACATGCTCAGCTAAATTCTGATCCCTTAGCCAGGCGTGCCTGCGTAAGACAGTACCAGTGGCAGCAACCCTGGAAGAGGCCTGTACAGCATCAAAGCCACATTGTAAGGAATGCTTACCCACCTGTTCAGACACATGCACCAGATCTTGTAACTCCTTACATTCAATACCTTCTGCCAAAGCATCTACCTTAGACTTTAACTGTGAAAGAAGATATATCTGATATCTCAGCATGTGGAATTGACAATTCAAAGCCCTCATGGCTAAAGTTGAAGAAGTATAAACTTTCTTACCCCATCTGTCTAAAGCCCTTGCCTCTTTATCCTGAGGAACCGGATTTTTAACAACAGAAGCCTTAACCCCTTTAGGTCCCTGAGTAACAGTCTCTGGATCTGCCCTAGGGCTTTTAAAAAGATACTTGTGAGCTTCAGGCACCCTATAGTATCTGTCCGGCTTAACAGGAGCGGGAGGTAAAGAATCAGGGTTAAGAGAAGCCTCTGCAAAACATCTTCCACCACAGAAAGAACAGGAGGTATAGCTAAAGGCCTATGCTGGGGTAAAAACAAAAATTCCCTAAGTCTTTTCCTGGAATCAGAGAAATCCTGACCTTCCCATTTAAAATGCTCCCTCATGGAATGAAGAGTCTCTGAGAATGAAAAATCCTCAGGAGGAGAAGCAGTAGGAGTGGTGTCATCCACATCAGAATCAGAATAATGAGAAAACTCCTGTAAATCTTCAGCCGAAGACTCCGAAGCATCGGAATCCTGTTCAAAATTCCCAAATTCAGGGTCTACCCTAGGCCTTTTGTCAGGAGGAGGCATAGAACCCCTAATCATAGTAATTAAATCTTCAGCCATCCTAAGTATATGTCTCTTGGGCACAGGGCCTGAAGTACTAGGAAAGGCACCTGTAACTGCTAAACCTGGCCTGCCCTTGGAAGAAGCCTTTGTAACAGTAGGGGAAGGCCTAACCACCTTAGGAAGAGAGGGAAGGACAGCTACCTGAGAAGCCCCTTCGGCCTGGCCTACCTCCTGGGCCAGACACATCCTGCAACAATAAAAGTCTCCCCTGGGACTCTAATGAAACTTCTGTTTGGGCCTCTGGCTCAACCGAGCCTCTAAAGAACCGGCGTCCGGACGGACGGTTCTTCTAACCTAGGCCTAGGTGCTTTGTCCTTGCGTTTCTTAGAAGCGGCGTTGGAGCATCCGGCGGCATTTTGTAATTGCACCGCTTCCTAAGACTAACCTGGCACAGTCTAATCTCCTCTTTATAGTACGCTTTGTTAAATCTAGCACAAGAGGACACCCAACAACGCCGTGCTCAGGCCCCAAACAAGGTATACACAAGTTATGGTAATCCCTATGTGGTATCTGTTTCCACAAGAAATACAGTTATTTACTTTTCTGACATCCGTAAAATACTGAGGCAAGAAAAACCAAAATATTCCCAACGGGTAATTAGCCAACTTGGATTCGGTCTGAAACTCCGGTTTCGGAAAATCTCAGGACGCCAACCTGCACTCGCAATTTTGCTTCTGCATCGGACCACGCGGCAAAAAAGACTGAGGATATGACGCCATCGCGATTTATACCCTGACGTCCTGGCGTCAGTTTAATGCGCCATGACCGACGTCAGCCATACTTTGGTATTCGGGCCGACCGAGGACAGCGCTATACCCAAGTGTAAGGACTGCAGCAATGTGAGATGAAGAACATCTGGACTAGACTGGCTAGAAATACTATTTGTCAGGAACATAACTATTTTAAAAAAAATTCAGGATAAGGAAGTAAAAATTAAAAACTAGCACTTTCCAACATACCTGTTAAAATAAGAGGAATTTAAGAAATAGGTAGTGAATATTATTTGAGTTACTAGAGAAGGTAGAATTTTCTTCGAAAGGGAGAGCTAGTGAGTGGGATAAAATGAAAGGAGTTTAAAAACAGAGTAAATATAAAAGTAATGGGAAACGTTTAGACTGGGTGACAAAAAATTACAGTACTGCAGAATAAGGGGGATCTCATGGAAGAAGGGGAGCAACTACAGTGCGTTAAAGAGAAATAATATGCAGGAGTTCAGAAAGTCTGCTGTTAGGCAACTATTTCTGATAACTACAGAGCAAAAAAACATTTAGCAGAACAACTTAGGCAACAGAAAGTGTCGCCAAACTTAGGGAGCTTATGACAAGAAAAATAACCACAGATCATTTACAGGTTCATAGGTTCATAGGTTAGTACTAAGCTAACTGCTCTTATGAGCCATTTTAAGCCTAGCCAATTATCCCTTGTGAGACTCAAAGCCTGCACCTTGTGTTTGTAAGGCAAACACCTTAACCATTAGGCCACCCTCCCAACCCATATTAAAGTTATTTTGGAAATGTTATAAAAAATTGTATAAAGCAGAGCAATATGGAAACCAAGAAAAAGCACAACTGGAAATATATGTGAAGACTTGATGTGAAGTTTAGAGGAAGATTTGGCTCCAACAACTAATAGCCAAGATAGGAGCAGATGAGATAAAAACGGTAACGTATAACCAATCTGCAGAAAAATCTCCAGGAATAGATGATATTCCTATGGAGGTTTGGAAGTTAAAGAAGAAAGTGATAAAGATCTGGAAGATTTTGTTTAATAGTAGCTAAAGGAGGTAAGCACAAGCATCTTGGAAGAAAGCTGTGGTGTTGTATTACCCAAAGACCCATCAGACCCAGCCACATAAAGACTCATTTCAATTTTAAATCTTGATTATAAAGGGTTAGTCTCTGTATTAGCTAAACAAATTTCAAAGCCTTTGCCAAAATTAATACATATGGATGTATGTGGTTTTGTGGAGGGAGCCAAACATTTGATAACATTGACATTTCAATGATGATCTAAAGAAAGCAGAATGTAAAAAATAACACTGTTGTTGGTGGGTGCTGATGCAAAGAAAGCATTCAACACAGTAAACTGGGATTTTATAAGTAGGGCAATTAAAGCAATTCTATTCCCTGATAAAAAAGAAAGGTTAATTAAGAGAATATATAAAGTATTGGAGGCAAGAATTAATGTGGGAGGATTCATCTCCAATAAGTTGTGTTGAAATGGAGGAACCAGCAGAAGTGTACTTTTTACCCTTTGCTATCCGCTTTATATTTACAGACAAAAGAAAATAAGGGACTCCAAAACTCAAGGATATTATTGTTATGGTAACCAGGAAAAAGTTGTCTTTATTTGCAGATGATGATATTTTGTACTTAATAAATTCAGGAAAAAAAACACACAAGTAATCTCCATGGTACCCCAGAAGTCTCAAAAACAACCCACTACACAAGTGTAGTGGGTCCAAAAACAAAACGGTGTAAGAAACTTCTCTGTGTGGAAGATTTTCAGTCCATATATCTCTAGTTAATTAATGTATATTAATCAGATCAGACAAAAGTAGTAGAAGTAGCGAACCTAAACTCATCTTAAGTAAAAAATAAATAAATAAATAATAACAAAAATATATAATTGTACAGAATTACTAAGTATTTGAAAGTAATCCAAGCAAGGCAGGCAGTCTGTTTCCAGTCCAAAATCCTTTATTAAGTACACAGACAAACGATCCAAGTAAAACAAAAATAGAGTAATAGTTTACTTACAAGCTTTCTAAATATATATATATATATATATATATATATATATATACATATATATATATATATATATATATATATATATATACTTTCAGGCAGGGGAGTGGTTTATTGTGCTGTAAAACAAAGTACTATTGGTACACATGTTAAATTCACATCCCTTCCCCCATCAGTGTGACATCTGAGCTGGTCCTGCCCTACTTAGTACCTACATGTCAGTAATAATATAACCCTTATGTACTTTTAAATAAAATTTATAATGATGTGGTAATCTCCTCATTTAACCAGATTATTAAGTCTGGGATTTTATCCAAGACAATATACTACATGACTGGAAATATATCAACCTTTTAGTCCATTTGGTAACTCAAAAATGTGTATATATAAATATATACATATACACTCAGCATGCAATAAAATCAATTGTAAAAACTCATATTCTAATTTTTTATCACCCATTGTTAACAAAGACACTTTCGGTTGCCCTTCTAGACTTCTTCAGGTCTGTGTACAAGAAGAACCTAAAAACTATCTATAAAAATATATATAATTGTATAATTAGTTAGTAAATTGCTGTTATTACACATAATTTTGAATAAAGGGTGGAACAAAAAGAGAACCAGAAAAGAGCAAAAAATAAGAAAAAAATGTGTATGATGAGTGGAAACAAAATATACACTTTAAATTACAACTGATTTAAAATGGTATTTAAAACCAACTGATAGAATAAAATAAAATAAAATAATAAAACATTAGGTTGTGTAAACAATGGCAATTCAGAAAGAACATCTCAGTTTCTAGGAACATTTTGAGACAAGTCTTTTGTCATATAAAATTAATGAACATAAAAGGTTATGGTGCTTGTAAACTATGTAAACACTAATGACTTGGTTCAGTAATAACCATATTTATGGAGACAAATAAAGCATTTAGAGTATACATTAAAGGGTTTCCTTTGGTTATGGCAGCTAAGGATATGTGGGAAAAAGCTAAATAAAAGAAAACAAAAACTGAGAAAGTTAGATGCCTGTTTTTTTTGGCTACAGTTAGTAATATACAAGTAGTTGTTTTTAGTCCCTTTAGTTTTATATACAGATCACACATATTTCTATCAACCATAGGAGAAGTTGTGGACAATAATGAAATTAATACTGAAAGAGAATTGAAGGAATTTAACTAGGAAGGAAAGAGGGCAAGAGTTAACAGGGACTTCAGTAGAGACTGAAAAAAGGAGGTGTAGGAATACCTGATATGAAGTGATATAAAAGAGCTACACAAAACGCAAGTAAAAGGTTATAATTCAAAGTGGAAAAGGATTACTTGATGAAAGCAGGGTAAATGTAATAAAAAGCAAAGTAATATGAGTATGTGGAATGCAGATCTTGGG
>NW_025053782.1:0-9818 GCF_019279795.1 Protopterus annectens | reverse complement strand
ATTAGAACATTACCCCACTGCGATTGTCGTGCAGGAATAGGCGTGGTCTACATGACTGACAGGACAAGCCCATGTGACGTTGCATGCTGAGTGACAAGCCATGCAGATTACCAAGTGACATGCTGAATATTCATTGACTGACCATTGTTAACATAGTGAAGAGCTGGGGGGGGGTGGCATCTGTATGCCAGACTGGGGTAGAGGCAACACTCAGAGAAAATGAAAAATTACTACATATATCAGCAAGCGCAGGAAAGAAATGCAGGTTCGTTCAGCTATTAGCGGGTCAGAATCTTTGTAGGTCCAAACACAAAAAAAACACTTGAAGCAAAACACACTCCTGGGCTGCGGAGGAAAAACACTATTTTCAAGTAACTGCAACAGTGAACTAGTTAAAGAAATGCCAAAACCCAAACCATAACCCCTGCCCCCACCTTTCTTTACTATAATTTTGTGCAGTATCTGCTTTAGCAGGGGGTCAAGCCCCCCTGCACCCCCACCTTTCTTTGAACATATTTCTGGAGATAAAGCAACAAGCAATATTCTGAGGCAGTGCAACACTAAATACATTTAATAAATGCAGTAAAAAAGACCTCCCAGAAAGGTCACCACCCGCACCCTTACAGAACTGTAATTTTAAGTCTGTGTAATACTGCAGTAGATCATATACATGTAGCATATTATATGTTCGCACCCCTCACCCTTTAAAAAAATGTGATGTTAAGTCTGATATTGTAATACTTCTTATAAATGCAGCATATTCTGTGTTCGTTTGAATAATCGTACCTTTTGTTCACTGGAAATTGGACTGCTTTCGTGTCACAATCCTGGTATCAGCAAATAAGACATAAAAGGGATTTGTACTGAAATAATTACAATGCTTTGCATATTCAGTTTGCAGGTGATGGTCTTCCAATTTGTATTCAAAGCACTTCTAAAAGTAAACGTTATGTATAGAGTGCTGGGAGGACTTTGGGCGGTCCATGCTACTGCGCATCTGGTGGGATAATGTTCTAATACAAAACCGACATATAAATAAATACACACATATACATATATACATATGCAGACTCCCATACATCAACATGCCATTAGATATATATACAGCAATAAATATATATATATATATATATATATATATATATATATATATATATATATGTATATATATATACAGACATATACACACACACACACACACACATATATATATATATATATATATATATATATATATATATATATATATATATATATATATATATGTGTGTGTGTGTGTGTGGGTGTGTGTGTGTTTGTGTGCGTAGATATACACAGATATATAACTATGATAAGATACAGTACCTAAGAATGACATATGTTCACAGGCCATGCCAATGAAGGTGAGGGGCCCAAGCAAGAAACGTGCAACAAGTAGCATAACCCCCCCCCCCCCACAGCCAGACAGGGGAAACATACAAACAAACCCACAAACAATGTTAGCAATTCACTGCTCCCCAGACCACAGGCAGGATACAACTGGGGGGGGCGAGCACAGTGGACCCAAGAAGTCTAATCTTGGAACAGAGACAGGAGCGTCCCTTGCAGGACACCCCAGAAATTGTCTTGTTATAGGAGGAAGCCCATACAACGACCTATCAAGGTGGGGCGTATACATAACCGGACTACAAGGGTGGAAAAGCTGGGAAAGCCCGATGACCCATGAGTCGAGACAACGTACGAGATGGGTCCTGTGAAGTGGCGAGTGAGTAGTGTGTAGTGGTGTCTTTAGACCCAACTTGCACCCAGAGTAAGGATGAGTGCTGTAGAGGAGGTGTGGGTGGGGGAACTATGGGTATGTAATTATGGGTTTAGGCATGCAGGTGTTTGCTGGAGCAGGTCTATTCGGACCACCCCGGGGATGTAAGCAATAGTATTCATTGGGCAGCCATTCCTGCTATGAGTCCCACTGCAGCACAGTCTACTTTACTTGGCAAAGAACGGAATAACAAGATGTAGATGTAAATATGTAGAGGTTTGTGTGTGTATATATACCCATACCTACAAGGAGATATACCTCTCCCTCTCCATAGTACAAATGTATACATACATAGACAGAATATATATAAATACCCACATAAAAATATATACATATGCAGACACCCATACATCCATATGTCCTTAGATATATATATATATATATATATATATATATATATATATATATATATATATATATATATATATATATACAGCAATATATATATATATATATATATATATATATATATATATGTATATATGTATGCATACATATACAGATATATATATATATATATATATATATATATATATATATATATATATATATATATATATATATATATATATATATCAATATGTGTGAGTAAATATACATATATATATATAGCTAGGATATGATACAGCAGTTAAGACTTACATATGTTCACAGGCCGTGCCAATGGGGGTGAGGGGTCCAATCAACAAACATGTAACACGTAGCATGAACCCCCCCCAGCTAGACAGATGAAACATACAAACACACAGTAAAAGTAAAGACACCACTGCTTCCCAGACTACAGGCAGGATACTACCAGTGGGAGAGACCCGCCAAGTCTAATCTTGAAACAAAGACAAGAATGTCCCTTGTGGGAAACACCAAAAATTCCATGATATTCGGATTTCCAGCCATTATACCGATGTCCAATGGCAGGCCACGCATGTTCTCAGTTTACTGTAGCTGTCCCAGACTACACATATAAAAACACATGAAGAGAAAACCCAAGCACACTTGGATCACCACCTGGGAAGTCCGCCACCCCCCAACACTCCAGACCTCTACACCAAATACTGACACTGACACCTCCTGTCCTGCCTCGCATACATATCCCAACACCCTGCAAACCTACACTACCGCTCCACCACCAATCAGTTGAACAGCCTACTATACAGTTAAAATGTCCCCCCCTCCACCTACCCGCCTACACCTCCACTATTCACATCTACTCTACAACACAGGTATGGCATAACTAAACCTAACCCAAATACCTGAGTGTAGCCTAACCAGAAATGCTAAACTGGAATTCCACTTAAACTTACGCTGACCTTCATGAACAGCAGTGGTGGCTGGTGAGTTCAAATTAAAGGAGGGCTGCAGGAGACAGCTGAGTGGGTGGGGCCAATGGGAAAGGGGTGTGGTCAACTAGAAAGGGGTGGAGATATGCTCAAAACCACAACAACTGGAACTTTAATTAAATACACTGCCCTGGGTGCCAAACAGTCATTACAAGAGTCCAATAAAGACAAAAATGAAGTGTAGAAGAAAATAAATATTTCAATGCATTGGCTACATGACAACTTACTTAATATCCAGATGGAAACAGGTTGTGAGGCATGAAAAAATAAATGACTTTTTAAATACATTACTGGAATGCCAGTCAAAAATCAAGTATAAAAAAACAAGCAGCACTCAATTCAAACCACTACTCCTTGCAATGCAGTTCTAGTTATAATTTATATTCTGCTTTATAAAATTACCAAGTAACATGCTGAAAGTAGCAATCTCTGTGATACCCCCACTTGTAAAAATGTTTCTTATCCAGAAAGGTCCTGCTACCTGACACAACTATCTACTTGTTTCATGGGGAAGACATGATCAAAGTAAAAAATGAACAGCAAACAAGAAACAAGCTCAAGATAAATTGCTTAAAGGATTCCTGCACAAGTTATGGACCACACATGATAGATTGGCATTCTGTTTAGTTTACGGGTAAGCCTGCAAAGATGACTGCAAGTCTCCAACAAAAGATGACTGCAAGTCTCCAATCAATGTAATGATCTTCTGAAAATACTGTAATCCTGTCCTTTTATTACAAATACTGTCATATGCATTTCAATACCCAAGGCTTATACATTATCTAGTTATGTAAATATTCTCTGCATGGCAATAACGAAAAGGCTTTCAATGTTGGTAATTCTTTAACAGTATGCTTATTAAAGCTTACTTGCATCTTACAATCTCCGACCAGCTTACCTGATGGTCATTAAATCATTGCTACTTAAACAGAGCAACAGGGCACTGTGGCAGCATGCATTTCCTGAATAATAAAAAGCATAAATCAACAGTATAAAAATCTGACAGAAAACCAGAACATTCTGCAAAATCAAGGACAGATGAAAAGCCATGTTCGTACTTGTGGTCTACTTTGGATGGGGGAATACTCTGCACACTTACACTACATAACTGCTCCTTGCCTTCCATGGACACATCCAGAGCCACTACAATGGAGGGTGGGGAGCAACACGTATGTCATAATTTGAAATGTCTCTGGCTGACAGTGATGGCTCTGACACTCATACCTCTCAATTGCAGAGCAAGAAATCTGGACAAAGCCATACATAGAATTAGAAGTGGGACACAGTCCCAAAAATGACAATTTTTAAATATTGCTCTTATTAACTTAGATAATAGAACAGTAGTAGATCTCGCATTAGTACAAATTTTCTGAAGAGTATGAAATCTGAAACTCAAATGTCTGCCATTATTTTCAAACTTCAATCTTTAATGATTTGCCGCTAATTTGCCAGAAAACCACAAGTTTATAAAAAACAGACCAAAAATGTGATGCAAAAATATAAAGTTGCATCACAATACAGCTGGGAGCCTGTCAAAAAAGGGACACCTTTTTAATATTAACACTGTTAACTTGAGCAGCTAACAAAATAAGAGCATCTATATGAATTTCTGAAATAAAAGTAATCTATAACTCTGATCATTACAGTTATATATAATTGTAAACCCTCCACGTTTTCTTCCAAAATTGCCATTTTGAGGAGGGATTATTAGGGGAGAGCAACATTTTAAGCCAAAATTGGGGACAATTGAGAGGTTTGGATATTCCTAATTCTACAAAGCGATTTGCACGTACCGCTCAACCTCTTAATGCAGGAAATCTGGACAAGGCCAAATATATTGGGGGAACATACAAACACTACTAAAAATTGCTCTTGTATAAACTTAAGACAGTTGATAGAATAACAGGTCTTTGATTAGCATGCATTTTTCTGAAGGTTATGACATCTGAAACTCAATATCTGTCATTTAGTGACTTCATTCCTAAATGATTTGCTAGAAAACCACAAATTTTATGAGGAACAAACCAAAAATAAGAAGCAAATATCTATTAATTCTGCAAAAATATGGACAGCTGAGAGGTATAGTTCAACCGGGGCTGTCTGAGTTTGCTACACCCCCCCTCACAAAATCATGGTCGAATGGAGCCTTCCCCCCTGCAACCATTCCAACATCCCATTCCTTGGTTATTTTTCCCCATTTACCATAAACACTGTAATGTGCATACTGCTTTACTTCTGCAATGATTTAGATTTCATTTGAAAGTTTTATTTTGCATTTTACAGCACAAACCTTAATAGATATCTGTTAAACAAAGCAATGCAGTCTCACAATGAAAATAGATTTAGCATTAAAACTTCTCTGCCCTTGAAACTCACATGCATTGAAACAGCATTGAAACCCACATTCAAAGAAAATACATTTTCCCAGTAGCAGATAAACTCTGGGCTGTTTTCAAAATCATAGGCCCCTTGAACATGAAACATACGCATGCTCTTTGATACACTTTCCTGACTCTATTACATTATATTCCTTGTACAATACAGTACAGTTGTTAGAGGGCATTTTAAATTTATTGTTTTGAACATTTTCCAGTAAATGTATTGTTTTGAACATTTTCCAGTAAACAATGAAACAAAATGCATGCACCAATGAGAAAACTGCCCAATTCAGAACATTTCCATCATAAAACATCTATTCAACCTTCTATAGTCCACCAGTATCAGTAAATATGCACAATATCTGAAGTAGTAAAATCCACATCAAAGAAATCTGTAACTAATAAAGAGGTTGCTGCTAGCAAACAACTTTATATGTCATTGTTTCATCTACAAATAAAGTGCCTGTTGCCCTTGAAGAATAAATTGCCTATGTTGCATGCATTAAAAAATGATAAGCTAGTAATACCGCAATAGGGAATGGATAGCAAACTGATAACAGGTTCATAGTTACAAGGTATCTTTGCCAAAAAGGCCTGCAGCATCCACCCCCTTTATAACACAATACAGTATCAGCATCAGCAATGCATCTACCCACTGTGGGAGTAGAACCCACAGCCTTCTGCATCAAAAGCAAGTACACTACTTGTTATGCTATTAACAATGCAAGCCGACTTACCATAAGCAGCACTAAACTTTTGTTCCCCTGCAGCTCTCAGCTCCTTGTAAAATCTACTTGACACTCAGCTGTATGTCTGAACTTTGCAGCACAAGATATCTGGAAAAAGCCAACATTTATTGGGGGGGGGGACAAAAGGCCAAAAGCCAGGGACACATTTTAAACATTGCTTGTATAATGTTGGAAAGTTGGTAGAATAAAATGCTGTGTTACCACCATACATTTCACTGCCACGTCTTGAACCCAGAGGACCCTGTGCAAAACAGTCAGAGAAACATACCACTATGCAAATCAGCTGAAACAGAGGAAGACAAACTTAAATGGCTACTATTTAGTGAATTCAGTTCTCACCATAGCTGTCAACCTCTTAGCAAAAAACACCTGAAAAAAGCCAATAATGTGGGAATACAGCTGCCAAACGTATACAGTGAATTCAGTTCTCATCATAGCTCTCAACCTTAGCACAAAATACCTGGACGAGGCCAATAATGGGGGAATACAGTCCTAAAAATATGAGCAAATTTCAAATATCCATGTTATAAACTTAAATTGCTAGAATAAAAGGTTTTGTTTTACCATGTACTTTCTGAAGAATATGAAGTCTGAAATTCAAATGCCTGTTATTTTTAAACATTTGTTAACCAGGAAACTAGTCTGACTTGGAACAAAACAAAGCCAAATTTCAGCAGAGCAGGGAGAAATACTCCAGACACATCTTTATAAGGGATAAGAGGACATACAGACTCCACACAGAAGGCACCCCAGCCAAGAATCAAACCAGAGAACCTGTAGCTGTTAGGCAACAATGCTACCAGTGCACCACTGTACTACGAACCTTTACAATGAAATATGAAGATACAGAAACCACAGATTTTATGAAGAACAGAACAAATATGAGGCAAAAATCTGCCTTTTTTTTTTATAAATAGTGGTGGGTAGGGAATTCAGGTCCTTGCCACCTACATCCAAGGTTCAAGCCTGAATATTTCTACCGACCACTATGTGTTAACAAGGGCATTTTACACACACACACATACACTGTAATACAAAGATAACAATGTGGCCATACTAAAATGCTGGCCTCCTGCTGTTACAGATATAGAAGCATAAATACATGTGTAATATAGAAGATAATACAGTTTGGTGTAGCAGATGGTTACCCTTTCTTTGTATTTTTTTTTTCTTTAATGTCGCAGCTGGGCTTTGCAGCTGTGAAGAAACACAGCTGGAAAAGAAAACAAATTCAAAAAATACATAAAAACTAGAATGATAATATATGAATGGGAAGTAATATTGTTTGGTATTCTAAATTGTAAGTGATTTATTTTAAACAACTATATTGCTTCCTAATTTTATTTACTGCTCCATGTGAAAGTCGTTACATATCATCTTAAGCAAAAATGCATTTGAAATAAAACAGTGCTTTGCTCTATGTGGTGCTGAGGAACTCAAGAATTTTAGTTAACAACATGCATGCAGATTTTATATGACAGCAATTGCATTTAGCTGTCTTGTCTTAGGGTTTCCAACTCACTACATTAAACTGAGTTACAGTGTCAGCCTCTACAGTTTTAAAAGAATCATGTATGTAAAAAAATGACTTTTCATTAAACTGGCTCATGCTTTGTATCTATGGTTCCAGGCAAAGAGCACCCCCCCCCCACACACACACACACACACACACACACACACACACACACTTACCTGTAAATGGGTCCGAAAGCAGTAAACCAGGTCCAACTCCATTGTCTCGATGCAGCAAACCCGCGCTCGACTTAACTCTTACCTGCAAGAGCTTTGCACTCAACTTACCTCACTCCTGATTGGTCCTGCGCTCAAATCCCTGCTCACCTCTCCCCTGATTGGTCCTGTCTGTGGCTCAAGCAGTCCGGAGCTCCTCTCTTCTGTGCAGTCATCTACTGCATGGCATCTTGGGCATCTGCAGGGCAGAAAATACCTTCTCTGCATCTGGACTGCTGACTCGAGCAGTCAGAGTTCGCATGGATTCCTGGGCATCTGCAGGGCAGTCTGAGTGTGGCCATGCATGCGCAGCAGTTCCGGTACTCATTAAAGAAGAAAAAATTTTTTTTAAAGTTTATGTTTCACAGTATGTATTTCATTTATTTCTAGGTGGGAGGGCTGCAGTCCTGCAGACCGATAGCATGAGCCGCCCCTGATTTCAACATTACTATAGTTATAAATTTTAAAATTGCCACTACTGTTCTTTAATATACATTTAGTTCATCAAAGAGCTCCTGTTGTTGTAAGTCCTGCCTCTCCCCCTCCCTTACCTCCTCTGTGTTGGCTTGTATCTGTAATTGTTGTAACAAGTCTCCTCTCTCTGATTCTTCAGTCTCTCGGACCTCCTCAGAGGGTGGGTATTCTAAAGGGCCAGAGATATCTCCCACACCATCATTCTCAAGATGATTACCAAACTGTAACTGATTCCCTTCCAATAAACCAACTTGTTGCTGTCCTGGGGGGGGGGGGGTACGCATTACCCAAATCATAGTCCCTTTGGTCTCATATTAATTTCTTTTTTTTTTTTTTTTTTTTAAGTTCATTAATTACTTTATCAGTCTTAGAAAAAAATAAGAAAATAATCATGTTTTTTGGTTTCAAATAACAGGTCTGACTGAATACTTTGATCATTTTTATGTATACGTTCTAACAATTCAGTCAGGGATGAAGGGGCACCTTGGCCAGAAAATAGAAATAAGAACAATAAGGATGGAACTGAATTTAAAAATGCTGTGGTCCTGCCATATAACAAGCAATTTGTGGCTGTAGGTGACATTGTCAATAAAAATTGGAGTATATTTAGGATAGACCCTGAATATCTAAATATAGTAGGGTGTTATCCATGGATTATTTATAAAAAGGATGCCAGTATAAAAAATATGTTGGCGAGAGTAAAACACTCCAGTTTGAATGGAAAAATGAGTAAATATGGACAGTCTCCACAGTGCAAGTATGTGTTAGAAGCTAAAGAGATAGAAATATCTAATTATGGCAAACATATATTACATAAAAAATTCAGTTGTAATACTAGGGTGGTCATGCACCTGGCTTTATGTTCAGCATGCCAATGTTTTTATATAGGAAAACCAAGAACCTCCTTAGAAGATGAGTTTACCAACATTATTATGACACATGCAGACAGGACCCTAGGAATGCTTTGGCGGGGCATATTTTAGAACATGAGAGACATTCTTTCAAATTTGTAATTATAGATCAAATTGAAACAGGAGAAAGAGGGGGGGGCATTAAATGATTATTTGAATGCCAAAGAATTGAGATGGCAGCTCTGGTCTCATGCCACAGTTTATCTGGGAATTAATTATAATATTTCTATTAGCTCTATACTTAGGTTAAAGCTGATTTTATTATATAAGGTAAAATTTATTTTCTGTGGGTTTCAGCATTTATGGTAGGTTTACAACAACAAGTGGGGTGTTTTAGACTTGTACATGACTCATATGTGTCCATGTAATGATGGTAGTAATTTTTGTATATGTGCTTATTGTTTTATGGATTGACCTGTCATGTTCAGTGTATTCACCTTTAA
>NW_025053781.1:0-9161 GCF_019279795.1 Protopterus annectens | reverse complement strand
AAAGGCAAATTTACAATCCAAAACAGTAGTTGTAAGCAAATGCATCATAAAGAGGCCACCAACAGGCTGTATGAGGATGTTACCCATAATGTTTGTCTCAGAGGGAAACCTGGCCCCTGTATTAGCACTCTAACATCTACATTTATGGTAGGTACAAAACTGTACTAGTCATGGCATCGCTACAGTCATAATAGGTAGAATACCAAAGCTAAGGGGTCCTAGGAGGAACAAGGTGGTAGCATGCCTCAAAACTGCAGTGGCAAACCTGCTCTAGAATTGGAGTAAAAGGGGCAGATGGTAGTGTTTGGAGAAAGTATGTACAGAACTCCAGGTGGCAGCTTCTGAAATGTCTTTGTAGGAACCCCCTGGGAAAGGCTCCCGGTTGCTGTGGCCCTTGTAGATGGGACCTGATGGTTGCAGGCACAGGTTTTCCATGGAAAAGTAACAGAAACGTATGCAATGGGCTATCCATTTAGAAATAGTCTTCCATGATTCCTGTAGCATAGGACACAAGAGTTGTTCAGTATTTCTGAAGGGCTTTGTTCTGTCCAAGAAATCAGATGTCTGTGAATGTCCAAAGAGTGCAAAAGCTCCCCTTTGTTTTGGGGATTAGAGAATAAAGGAGGATCAGTGTCATATTCTACAGAAATTGCTGAGGCATGAATTTTGATAGAGGAGTAAGAAAGCCACTGTTTAGCATTTCAGCCAGGTACTGTAGTATTTGAGATAAATTCAGTATTCCAGGGTTTTGGCCTTTTTTCTCATTCTCAACACAAAAGCTCCATTTGCAGTAGGCCTTCCTAGTAGATGGTCTTCTGGCCCCCAAAAATGATATTCCTTACCTCCTATGATATTCCTTCCTTGGAGAGAAGAGCCTGTTGCGACTTCAAGGAATGTTCCAGGCTGCTAGATTCAGTGATTTCAACTGACTGTGAAGAGTTTTGAAATTGTGCTGAGTTAATAGAAGAGGCATTAGGGGCAGGATCCATGGAGGTGAATGAGTCATGCTTCTCAGGAGTGGGTACCAGTGTTGTCTTGGCCAGTCCAGAGCGATGAGAATCATCTTTGGTCTGTCTGCTCTGGTCTTTAACAGAACTTTGGGCAGCAGAGGTAGAGGTGGGAAGGCATAAACTGTCATTGTTTTCCAACTGAAAGAGTGCGTCCACTTTCCAGGCCTGTGGACATGTCCTTGTGCAGAACTTTTCCAATTGGTGATTTTTGTGGGAGGCAAAAAGATCTATGTCTGGCCTTCCCCATGCTCGAGTTATTTGTGAGAAAACTTTTGGATGCAGCTTCCATTCGTGTGGATCTGTCATGTTTCTGCTTAGGTTGTCTGCTAGTGTGTTGTCTTTGCCTGGCAGAAACTGTGCTTGAAGTTCGATTTTCAATTCCAAGGCCATGTTCCAAAGAGACATTGCTAGCCTGCATAGGGGGTATGAATGAGTTCCTCCCTGTTTGTTTATGTACCACATTACCATGGTGTTGTCTGTCATTAGTAGATGGCCTGGATGTAGAAGGTCTTTGAAAGTCAAAACTGCATTTATTACTGCAGCTTTTCCCTTTTTGATTGATGTGAAGGTGCTTTTCCTTTTGGGACCATTTGCCCTGTATGCACAATTTGTCATGCCCCAGGTAATCCGAGTCTGTTGTGATGGTCTGACTTGCTTGAGGCTTGCAAAATGGGAGACCTGTGTTTATCTGGCATGCTTGAGCCCACCACAGAAATTCCAAGACATGGAATTAGGGGTTTTACTGTTTCAAGCTGTGACTGTGTTGAGACCATAGATTTTTCAGGTACCATTGTAGTTTCCTCATATGCAGCTTTGCACATGGGATTAGAAGAATGCAAGATGCCATGAACCCCAGAGCCTGCAGGATTTTCCTTGCATAAGCCTGGTAAACTTGCCAGTTGTTTAAGTATTCTATTAGTTGCCCTTGTTTGTCTGGCGTGAGATATGCCATCTGGGTGTTTCGTCAAGCTGGCACCCAGGAAAATTTGTTTTTTGGGATGGTTATTAGTCTTGATTTCCTTTTGTTGACTGTGTATCCCAGTGAGCTTAATAACCTTATTACAAAATCCAGATGCTTCAACAGTATGTGCTTGCTGTCCGCTTGGATCAGGCAGTCATCCAAATAAGGGTATATTTGTATCCCTTGTAGTCTGCAGTATGCAATTACTGATGCCAGGCATTTCGTGAACACTCTGGGAGCAGTAGAAAAACCCAAAAGGGCAATGCAGAGAATTGATAATGTGATGAACCTGCAAGAAATCTGAGGTATCTTCTGCAATCTTTTCTGATTGGGACATGCAGGTATGCATCCTTGAGGTCCAATGTTACCAGCCAAGACACCTTGCCCAGCATGGAAAAGCTGCTGTAGTGTAAGCATCTTGAATTTTGGTACTATTAGAAATGTATTTAGGATGGATAGACCCAAAAATGGGTCTCAATCTTTTCCCTTCCTTGGTACCAGGAATAGTCTTGAATTGAAACCTTGACCCTGTTCTTGAATAGGTCCCTTTTTGTATAGCTTTCATGCTCATGAGCTGTGAGATTTGTTTCGTGCCTCTGCCCTTTGATTGTGTGGCAGGTTTGGCATGCCTCATTTTTGGAAGGGTGTGAAAGTGGAATTTGTAGCCTCTGTCTATAATGTCCAGTATCCATTTGTCCTTTGTGACAATATGCCAATTTTTGGAGAATAATGCCAGTTTTCCGTCTAAAGGTGCTGTCAACTGGGCCCGTTTGTGCAAAGTGGCAAGTCAGTGTCTTTTGAATGCACTTGAACCTTCCTCACCACTTCTTTGGGTAGGGGTTTCAGAGTCGTTTTAAAGATCCTTGTGATTGGCCTCTGCCCTGGGGTGTCTGTATCTGCCTCTTTGGGGTCTGTCTGTGGCTGGAAAGGACCAATTTTTTGAAGGCCAATTCCTACTGAAGCAGGGAGGCTGTACTTGAAGGAAATCTTTCAGTTTGCATAGATTTTGCCTTTCCTCCATTTTCTTTAATACTTCCTCAGCCTTAACACCAAAGAAAACATCTTTCTGCAGAGGTGCATTCAACAATTTAGCTTTGACATGGTCTGGCAAGGTTTGTTCTTTAAGCCAAGTGCGTCTACGTATGACTGATCCTGTAACAGCGGTTCAACATGAAGCCTCTAAAGCATCATAACCACATTGCAAGTATGTTTACCCCCTTGTTCTGTACTATGTATCATATCCTGCAACTCTTTTAAATCAGGTTGTTCAGATGTGGATAATTTGCTTCTCAACTGAGACAGTAGGGACTGCTGGTACTTTAACTTATGAAACTGGCAGTTAATGCCTCATGGACAAGGTGGCTGATGTGCTCATGGAATGGCTTGTAATTTTCCCCACCTTCTAAAGCTTGGAATTCTCTGAGGAAGTGGATTCAGATAGAAGCTTTAATACCCGGGCCCTTGAGAAATGGTTCTGGGTCAGCTGTAGGCCTTTTAGAAATTTGTGAATCAGGGATGTTACCATCAGGCTTGACAGGGGCTGGAGGTAAAGAATCAGGTCTAGACAAGACTCAGAATAAACATCATCTAGGATATCCAAAACAGGAGAATAGCCAGAGGCCTGTGTTGTGGAAGTAAAAGAAAATCCCTTAGTCTCTTCTTAGAGTCAGAGTACTTGACCTCCCAATGGAAGTGTTCCTCAGGGTATGCAAGGTTTCCCCAAAAGAGTAATCCTCAAGCGAGACAGAAGAATGGATTCCTCTGCATCAGAGTCTTCATAAGGAGAAATGAATTCCTGGTAATCAGAATGCTCAGAAGTGATGGATGCCTGTCTGAGGAGGGAGGTCTTCCCACTCTAGGTCTTTACCTGGTAAACCTGATAAGTACAAGTCCTCAGCCATTTTTAGCATCTGCTTCTTGGGTGTGGGCCAAGTGGCCCTGAGAAGCTTGCCTGGGATGTTTGGCCCTTTGGGCCAAGGCAAGAAATGTAGAGGGGCTGAAGACGCCATGAGAAAGATTTTACTGTCTGCAGTACGGTTTGGGCCCTATAAAAGTAAGGGGACCCAACCCCTTTTAAAAGGTACAAAGTTTCGGTACAGGCTGCGTTTGCTGAGCCGGGACACTGTTCAGCATGGGTCGGAGAAGGCCAACGGACTGCATGTCGGTCCTTTTCTCTGCTGGTTAAATGCGGTTGGAATCCAATGTTATAATAATTTTCTCCAAAAGGTTCTAGGCGAACTCCCCACACTAAAGTGCTTTTGAAAGAGGGACAAAAAAGCCGAATTTGTTTGCCCAAGCAAGATGCAGAGGAATGGAAATTCCATGGTTTTTTCACAAAATACAATTATTAACTTTGTCTGACATCGTCTGAGGCAAGAAAAGTTTCAAATTACTTTTAGATAACGGTTTGCATATTGTTATTTCAGGAGCTGGCCGACGGATTAACTGCTTGAATGGCGTTCTTTACATGTGATGGAGGAAAACGACAACAGGGGCACTTTGGAATTGGACGAGGATGGAAACAACCCTATGTTATGACTGCAGCTGTATGGATGAAACCAAATTACTTCTATTAATTGCAACAGCAGCTCCTCTGGAAGAAGATAAAAGGATAGCAATGGAAATTTGTAGTGCTAAGGGCTACTGGCAAGGGGATGGTTACAGTGGGATGTTATATTCACCAAAAACGCTGCTGTAATGGAGCTTAAGGAAACTCTGGGAGAAATGATCAGTTTCAACAAGAATATACTTATATATGAGACTAAAATTTGATTTGCAGCAATGAATATGTGTTTGCGGGGCCCAGAAGGAAATTATAACAAAGGAGGAGGTGGAATTTTGAATACATTTATGAAAATACTGTCGAGGCATGGAAGATGTGGAGTTCATTAGCAGGAATTTGTAAAAGAATTTATATATTATTCATAAAGATATACAAACTGGGCTAGACTAGACCAGATTTTACATTTCATAGGAACATGTACACATTTAATTGAAAGGTATTCATATACACCCAATAACTATTTGAGACCATGTGCCAATAATAACTAAAATAAAAACACAGTATAATGAAATAAAACTGAGATACTGGTGGTTTCCCACCTGTCTGTTGAAAACAAAGAGATGTAATGAATGGGTAGTGCAGCTTATTCAGTAACTATTTGAGAGGATAGAAATTACTTCTGAAAGTATAGTTATGGAGTAGCTTTAAATTAAGCTGGAGTTTAAAAATAGAGTGGAAATGAAAGGGAGCTATGGTTAAGAAGTAACAAGAAATATTTGGATGTACTGACAAATGCTAGATTATTCATAAATATGGATATTCTCACAGAACAAAAAGAGAATCAACTGCAGAATGCTAAACAGAAATTAATGGATTGGTATGGTAATATAAAGGAATGTATAAATATTAACTGTTAAGCAACTGTACTGGATAATAAAAGGTGGAGCACAGCAACTTTCTCGGAACAATGACTCAACCTACAGAAATGAGAAATGAAGGGCTTTCCACCAAGCTTAGAGGAGTCTATAACAAAGGAAGGTAACAAGAGAAATTGTGTGAGGCATTAGAAATATTTTTAGAAATTCTGTGAAAGTCTGCATGAAAGCAGATAAATATGGAAAAGAAGAAAAGATACAAATGGAAATGTTTATAGAAAAGTAAATATGAAGGTTAGAGGTAGATGAGGGCTCAGTTACTAATGGGTTAGGACAGAGGAGGAGATGAGAGGGAACTTTGTTTGTGGTATATAACCAGTCTACAAAGAGCCCACTGGGATAGATGTTATTACTGTAGAAATTATGGAAGATGGGAGGGAAAAACTAGTGATGACACCTGGAAGGTTTTGTTTAACAGTATTTTAAGAGGGAGGAGAAGTACCAACATCATGTAAAAAGCAGCACTAGCTGTAATAGCTAAAGAAGATAAAGGTCCATGAGATCCAGCTTCATGCAGGCCCATTTCAATACTAAACCATGAATATATAAAGTGTCCCATGTCTATAGTGGCTAAAAGTAGAGAAAAAGTAATGCCAAACATGACAGATAGTAATCAGTGTATGGTTTTGTGGAGGGAGACTAACATTTGGGAACAGTAACAGAACACTGATGATCCAGAGGGAAGCAAGAATGCCATTATTGTTGATGGGTCTTGATTTAGAGAAAGCATTTGGGAGAGTATGTTTGCAGATTTTTGAACAAGGCAATGGAAGCATTGCATTTTCCTGATAAAATAATATATATAGCTGATTTGGAGAATAAATAAAAGGGATGGGGAGGCAAAAATAGAAGTGGGTGGGGTTGTCTGTGATAGTAATTTATGCTTAAGCAGAGGAACCGGACAGGGGATCAGCTTTCCCCTTTGTTGTTTGCATTATATTTAGAACCATTGGCAAAGAAAATAAAAGACCTCAGAAATTCAAGGATGCCAATTGGCATGTTAGTCCATAAAAGGTCATCTCTATTTGAAGATGATAATTTTATACATGACAAAGCCAAGAAACAGACTTGACATTACAGTTTTGTAATAGAACATTTTGAGACAGTTTCATATCTTTTCTGGATACCAAATCAATGAAACTAAAAAGAGAAAAAGAGCAGTAATGGTAATTTATGTACCCAGACATGAATTGGTTTGACAGCATCCATATTTGGGGACATGATAAGATGGAATTATTTAGGAGTATAGGATTAGGAACTATTCTGGTGTGTCAGCTGAGAATATTATGGGAAGAAAGAAACAAAAGATAATTGAAAAACCTGAGAGAAATGGAGAGCTTTGTTATAGGTATATGGATAGTAAGATATAAAAAAGTTGAAATGTTTTAGTCCACTTTAATCTTTTATCTAGGTTGGCCATATTTGTAGCCTCCAACCAGAGGGAGAATCATGGATAGCAATAATAAAGAGTTGAAGGACTTTATCTAGGAGGGAAAGATGGCAAGAGTCAAATAGGATAAGCTGATTCTTCCATTTAAACACTGCAGACTGGGATTACCCAATTTGAAGTGGCATTTCAGAGCTACACAGCTAAGGCTTTTATACATAGCACAAGCAGAAAACTATAACTCAAAGTAGAAAGGGATGATGAGTAAACAGGGGTGAAGGTGAAGAAACAAGCAGAATCAGATTTTGGTTGCAAGCCCTCGAGAAGAATAACAATAGTCATACAGAATAGTATATGTATAAAGTATCAGGAAGTATCTGAACAAGGAGATTCTGCTGAGAGGGATGACTGCAATTAGGGACATAGGCAATAGGCAAGAAGGGGCTTGAATTTATTGTAGAAAACTGACAACATGAAAACTACATGAAAAGAGACATAGAGGAGCTCTCTGAGCATGTAGCCCAGGCTGGTATGACCCTGACCTTCAGTAGCATCTTACCCTTACCAAGAATGATGCCACAAAATGAAGACAAGATGATCAATTTCATCAATTGGCTTTAGTATTGGTGCCATTCAAAGGGGATCCAATGCCTGTCAGCCTAGGATGACATGCTTCGACAAGCCGCGATGCTTAGCTAGGGGCGGCTTGCACCTGTCATCCCACTAAGGCTTTCAGATATTGGCAAAGGCTCTTGCTACCCCCATAGTGCCTTTTTAGGCAAGGGCTCAAAGACAAACCCACCTCCATAGGTATCACAAGGGATAAGAAACTAAGAGTAATGCTACTCAGCGCCAGAAGTCTAAACCTCAAGATGCACGCACATAGCATGGAGAACATCGATATCTGTGCAGTAACAGAAACCTGGTTCAAGGCTCCTGAGAGCACCCCAGCACTGCCAGGTTATACCTCATACCATGCTTTTTTGGCCCCAAAATGGACGAACCACAAAAGGAGGGGAGTATCAATATTAGATCAAAGATACCCACACCTCAGGTTGGTCTTTGTAGCACAACACGAAGCATCAGAGACTATCCATGTGCAACTAACAGTGGGTAAAACTGCCTACCAGTTTATAGCCTGCTACAGACCACCCTCCCAAACCCAGGAACCCCACTCGGCCCCTTCCTGAGAACACTGGAAAATATGAGGTCTCTCCAAACACCATTATATTGAAGCTTCAACTACCAAACTTATAGACTGGGAGCATTACTCTAGCTCCAACACCCTAGCCCAAAGGTTCCTAGAATTTATAAACTCAAATGCCTTATGGGGCAACTTGTTACCCACTCTCCCACAGAGAGGAAAACATACTGGACCTGATCATCACACCAACATGGGGGACTCCTATGCTCCAGACCAGAAAAGTGTATCCCTCACTTTGGTATATGAGATCAGACCATAAACTAATCTCACTGGATATTCACATCCCGACCCACCCCTTGCCCAGAAAACCACAGTGGCTTCTCTAAAGCAATTTCACACTCCTCAAAACAGAGGTGGAATCATTCAAAGCCCCGGGGCCCGTGGAAAATCGGACCCAGAATCCCTTTTTAAATGCATTCTATGAACACCTTCAGGAATGCATGGATCATGCAATCCCAAATAAAACCAAGACCCAATCCTCGTACTGCCTGGTGGACCCCAGCCATAAACAAACTATACAATAGAAGGAGAAAGCTACTACATGCTAGAGCAAAATCCCAAAAAGGAAAGGCATCTCTGATCAGTATTAGCAAAAAACTACGGGCACTCATAAAATTGTCTAAGGCCAGCTTCGAGAGAAAAATTGCACAGGACACTAAGGATAATCACAAGGCTTTCTTTAGTTATGTTAGGAACCTGGGTGGGAATTCCCAGATATGCTCAGAATTGGTCCAAAATGACAAAAAATACACCAAACCCACAGACATTGCCAACATCCTAGCTGACAGGTTCAGCGCAAACTTCTCCCCCCCCCTCCCCACCAAAAGGGCAAATATCTATCCCAGCAGAGTGCTGCCCCCCTGACATCTCAGATGCTCAGGTAAGAGCCGCCCTCCCCCAAAGCAAAAACACAGCATAAATGGGACCAGACGGTGTCCTGGGCTTCCTACATGAACTCCAAGAAGAGCTCAACCCAAATATAAAACTACTCTTCAATCTCAGCCTTACAACAGGATATGTACCCAAAGAGTGGGCAGCAACAGTGGTCCCTCTCCACAAAGGTGGTGCCTCAACGATCCTGGAAACTATCGCCCCATAAGCCTGACAGCTTGGTCTGCAAAGCTATGGAAAGGATCATCATGGACCTCATAAATAAAGATA
>NW_025053780.1:0-10397 GCF_019279795.1 Protopterus annectens | reverse complement strand
TGCAACATGCTCCATGTTGAACCTGCCTTACCGCACGCCGCATGCGCGTACCATTATATCAAGAAAGTTTGAGTGTAGGGATAGTGTGCACCCTCTATTTCTTGACTTTCCTAGTGTTCTGTTGGGACACACCTCTCTCCCTGATGTCTGTCTGTCATCTGTCATGTTATTGGGCACTGCCTCAATGTGATACATTTATTTCTGTCATTCCCCCCCGTGATGTCACCTACCTCTTACTCTATTCCTCCCCTTCACCACTGTAACTCTTACACTACTCAGAAAGTGCTCATTACCTGGCAGTGTGATTCAGTATTGTAACCCTCATTTACATAGGATTGCCTAGTAATGTAGATTACATCTGTTACTGAGCTTCCCCTTGGCAACCACTACACGGTGGCCATATTGTTTTTGGTCTGCTAGTCCCTGCATTGTCATTCCACATGTAATACATAAAACCCACAATTGTGGGCTTATAAGCTTCGGTTTTCACTTTTAGGCAGCGCACCCCGTTTGCCGGGTGTGCGCTGCAGTTATCAAAATCGAAAAAAAAAAAAGAAGTTATTTTAAATAATTTTGCAACACTTTTTAATGCCAATGGCCACATATTTGGCCATTGGCATGCTAGATAACATATGCCCTTTATTTGGAGCTGACATAGCTCCATTGTCAATTTTGCAGAAATGTACTCAGTTGTCAGCTGAGTACATTTCTGCAGGTAAAACGTCCGTTACACGGACTGCTTTGGGCTTCCTGGATCGATCAAATACCTCATTTGCATATCTTTCAGCTGCAAATGAGGTATTGAGCATTTCCACACCCAGTCCGTGTAAGAGATGTTTTAGCTGTCTCTTACACGGAGGTTTGGGCTGTTCCTGGATCGGGAGGCTTACACGGAGGCTTACACTACTCTTAAACTCCGTGTAAGCCTTCCTGAATCCTGCCCTTAGTATTTAATTAGTTAATTGAATGGTGGCTGAATCCAATTACTGTGCTTTGCTTTGGCACCTTTTTCCTTTTAAAACTGTGTATGAAGTTTTTTTCTTTTGTCTGATGAAGTCTTCCAAAGGTGGAAGATGAAAAGCGCTTCACATTAAACTTTTTTGGAGTTATTCTAGCCAGATTGGAGCCTGTGTTGTTTTTTTTTTTGTTTTGGAGAGTTTATTGTTCCAGTTATTTTCACACATTTTTGTCAATGACCTTTAGCAGGCATAATGGCAGTCTTATGAGACAGTGTGTCAGTTATTTGTAAAATCTTGTTCTGTGGGTTTGCAACAGAAAGAGAAATCTGTGGGTAAAAGGTCAGGCTTGTTATAAGAGAAGTATTTATAATATGGTTAACCATAGCAGAAAAGCTAAAGCAAAACAATGCAAAAGTGGTAGCAGAGGAGGAGACGATTTTAGTCTCAGAAAATGGACTTCCTCTTTTTAATTTTGTACTGATTAAGTTGTCACATAATTGCTGTCAGCTACATACAGAGTGTAGAATTCAAGGCTTGTCGATTTTTAATGATTTTGAAAAGCTAGGATAAAAGAAAAATTGAACTGGAAATAACCTTTTAGGGAAGCATATCATTCTTAAAAGGCACACTAGAAACATACTTACTCATCCCATAGCATTTTATTAGTTTTACCAATGATACAGCAAAGTGACTTGAATGCAGAGAAAGAACGAAGGGTAGTGAAGAAAAGCAGAAAAGCAGAGTACATTTTCAACTAGTGTCACATGCATGCACTGTTGGAATTGGTAAACATTTAATTAGTACAGATACATAACATTTACTAAAAACCTTTGTGGTTTGACATTGGTTATATAATGGACAGTAGACAAACAGTACCTGTATTACTGGATTACTTTTCTGATATATCAGATGTCTAATGATTTACTAAAAACCTTTGTGGTTTGACATTGGTTATATAATGGACAGTAGACAAACAGTACCTGTATTACTGGATTACGTTTCTGATATATCCGATATCTAATGACAGCAATACTATATTTTATTTCCTTGTACACAGACCCTTTAAATTACTTAGATTGTTGAGCCATGGACCCCATACTCTCTGTAGAATGCTTGTCTAATCTATACTAATCATCTCAACCTGGTGTAGTTATGCATATGTTTACTGATAATAATGGGGTTTACTGCCAAGATAATGCCAAGGAAATAAATCACTATCACCATTAGCATTTTTTTCTGGATAACATACTAGATGAAGAGTATTCACTGGATGAGATTTCAGCTCACTGATTTTTAACATTCCAGTCTGAAACACAAAAAGTGGACTTTACCAATAGAAAATCCCTGAGATGTATCAGTGGCGATCCATGATATGTGGCTTTTTCTTTGTGGTTTTGTGACTATGAAATAAGTATGTTTAAGTATGATGTGCATGGGGTAAAGCTTTCCACATGTGGTGCATGGGATTTACCTTCTTGCAGAAAATGCATATTTTTATTTTTTATCAGGTTGAGTTCTGAAGTTAAAAACAATAAATCGAGTCCTTGTTGATTTGTGACTCAGTGAAATATGGCTGAACCAATTCTTCGATTACTCTCGTCGTGGTTAAAGCTTTGGGTTATTATGTGATGTTTTTTATTTTCTTCAGTATTTAGACAGGAAAAGAGACCACAAGAGTCAAGCCTTGGTGTGCTAACAAAAGTAGAAGTAGTAGCTAAATATTGCATAATGCATGTATAAACAACTGAATATTATTATTATTATTATATACTGTCTAATGTGATTTATGTATTTTTTATTCAATGAACTTTACTTTATTTACTTTATGGAGGTGTATACAACTTTAAGCAATACTTCACAATGCTAAAAATCATATTTTTTAATATAAGGTGCAAAACCTAGGCTAGCAGGATACTTTGAGGAAAAAGGCAGGTACTAATACTTAAGCTAGTCTGAATAAAATTTAGCGAGTTTACATTTAAAAGTACATTTGCTGGTATTCATAGTTTGTAGCACTGTAGCACAAATCACTCTGCACCAGTGATTTGATTTTGCATTGCAGGGGTAAGTACTGATTCACAGCCATCCAAAGTTCCCAAAGGATAGCATATCATTAACCAGGATTTTGCAGGCACCCGTGCACACACTGTTGCAGTACTCTCACATGCACACGCACACACACACACACACACACACACACACACACACACACACACACACACACACACACACACACACACACACACACATTATGGCTACCTCCATTGGCTATGGAAAGCAGAAGTGTTTGCTACAAGCAAGAAATGAACAGTGCCTTTATAATCCTGCATTGTCCTGTACTTGCATAGTCTGTCAATTAATCCATAATTATGCATGTACTGTAACTGGGCAGTATATTAGGAAGGTCATTGACACTGACTCCTCCCACAAGGTTTGAGATTTGCATGTTGAGCTCTGAACCTCACTGCCTAAAGTGCACAGTGACAATTCTAGGCCAGAAGAGGATCCAACAGTCTTATGAAGTTTTCACGACAGCTTGCAGTCATTTCAATTAATTTGCAAATGACTATGAATACCGGCCATTATGTTGCAAGCGGCATACCTCCCTGCCCCCTCGCAAACGTAGCATACAGTAAATAAAACATCTAGCAATATTTTAGCAGTAACTCAGGCTACAATGAATGCTTTCACAAATACCAGCATCAGGGAAGGAAATATACGTTGAAGAACTCTTGCAATAGTCAGTTACCTACAGTTGTTCTCAAGAAAGACAGGGAGAGACTGACACTCTGCATTGATAAGTTATTATTATTAGACACTTTCTGTGTAAAAGCAGGTGTATAGTTTCAGTGATGCCATACCGAGTGTTGGTCCAACCACCCCAGTCACTGCTGAAAGAATTAGATGTAAGGTCTGCTCTGTCAGCTGTCAACTGCACTAATTATTATACTCATGATCTGACAATAGCATCCAAGCAGTTGTAGTTTTTGGGCCACAAATTGAAGCTATTTCAAATGTTAAGGCAAATCCAGGCAGCAGCCAATCAGCATTTTTTTATTTATAGACTGTGTGCCAATGCTCAGGATTACTTCTGTTTACTTAAAGGAAAGCACAATACCTATTGTGTACATCGATTTAATTCCATGGTCTCAATTAGATTTAGCAGCCACGCCAACCAGCATGTTAAAAGTATGAGCTGAACAGCAGATACATTGCAAAGTGGTTTGATTTTAGTCCAGTTGTTGTTACTTTTGCTATGTGCTTTTGAGTCATAATTTTAAGTTTTAAAAATCAGAAGATGCTCCCTAAAGCACCTTTTTAAAAAGTGAGTTTCTTCTGCCATCTTGTTTTTACTTTTTCTTTTAGTGACTGGGTGTTCATAGGTTCATAGGTAGATATCTGCCCTAGGGCATTTATAAGCCTAGCCACAGTGTATTTGGCTTCCGCCTCCCTATTAGATTAACCTACTGTGCCTCTGTAAAGTAGGTCACAGAAGGTACCCTTTTAAGATTAGTTTACTGTGCCTCTGTCTAGCAGGGACACAGGAGAGATCCCAGGGGTGAATTTGCGATTTCCCATCCACGTGTCCAAATTTTGCTTGAAGAGGGTCAGCGAGGGGCTATGTCTAACATGAATTGGGATTCTATTCCAGAGTGAGGGGAGCCTCTGGGAAATGAATCTGTCCTCCAGCATGTCCTATTTATTTTTGTGCTGAGGTTTAGGTCCCTGGGCGTGTAGCTCTAAGGGACTTATATTTTTTGAGGTGGAGCATGTCCATTAATTCTGGGTTTGACATGGCTTTGTACGTCAGGCATAGATTGCCTCTGAGTAGGCGGTAAGCAACTGAGTAGAGCTGGAGTTTCTTTAGTCGAGCTGCATAGGACATCTGTTTGTAGCCCATGATCCTCTTGGTGAGGTACTTTTGGGGTCTCTCCAGTTGCTGCAGGTGTCGGGTAAGGTACATCCCAAAAGGGGCATTGTATTCAATTATGGGCCTGATGAGTGACAAGTAGAGGGGCACAATGACCTTTCTTGATCTAGATGCGAACCCTTTCGTGATAAGGTGGGGTATATAGAAGGTCTTTCTAATCACTTTGACAACATGATTATCAAAGGAGAGATTACTATCTACGTTGGTCCCCAAATCTCTAATTACTTCTTCCATACTTAATGGATTACCACCTATGTGGTAATTTGTGGGCACCTTGTTTTTCCCAAAGGGGATGACTATGCACTTTTTAGCATTTAGCTTGAGGCCATGGTTCTGGCACCAAGCATCCATCTCTGTGAGACCCTTTTGAGGGATGCTTGTGTCAACTGGAGATTCGATTATGGCCCCCAGTTTGCAGTCATCTGTGAACTTTGTCAGCCATAATCCCCCTGTGTTAGCCTGAACCTCAGAGAAGTATATACCGAACAAGAGAGGTCCCAGAACTGAGCCCTGTTGGGCGCCACTTGTAACTGGTTTGGATTCGGACATGGCACCTGCAATTCTGACCATATGGGTTCTATCTCTGAGCCAGTTTCCAACCCATCTTGTGATATAGGGGTTGATATTTAAGCTGGTAAGCTTATTTATGATGCCCAAGTGGGGTATTGTGTCGAAGGCTTTTGCGAGGTCCAGGTAGGCTGTGTGGACTACCTTGCCCTCATCTATGGCTTTGGTAACTGTTTCAAAGAAATCAACTAGGTTTAAGAGGCAAGATTTGCCCTTAACAAAGCCAAATTGGGTAGGGTCCAGTGTCTGGAGGCTCCCAATGTCTTTGTTTATGAGTTCCATGATAATACGCTCCATAGCTTTACAGACCAGACTAGTCAGGCTTATGGGGCGATAGTTTCTGGGGTCCGTTGTGGCACCACCTTTGTGGAGTGGGACCACTGTAGCGGTACACCATTCTTTGGGTACATATCCTGTAGTAAGGCTAAGTCTGAACAGTGACTTAATGTGAGGGTTCAGTTCTTCTTGGAGCTCGTGTAAGACACAGCCTGGGACACTGTCCGGTCCCATAGATGCTGTGTTTTTGCTTTGGAGAGGGCAGCTTTCACCTGTGCATCTGTGATGTCAGGAGGTTACATTCAGTTGGGATAGGCGTTTGCTCCTTTGGGGAAGGGGAGAAGTTTGCTGAATCTGTCTGCCAGGATGTTGGCTATGTCTGTAGGTTCGGTATATTTTGTACCGTTATGCAACAATTCAGAGCATATCTGGGAGTTTCAGCCCATGTTTCTGACATAACTAAAGAAGGCCTTGTGATTATCTTTAGTGTCTAGGGCAATTTTCTTTCAAAACTGGCCTTTGATGATTTTATGAGGGATCGAAGTTTCTTGCTAATACTGATCAGAGATGCCTTCCCTTTTTGGGATTTTGCTCTGTCATGTAGTAGCTTCCTCCTTCTGTTGTATAGCTTATTTATGGCCGGGGTCCACCAGACTGGTCTCCTGTTTTTGGAGGAGTGAGTCTTGGTTTTATTTGGGATAGCACGATCCATGCATTCCTGCAGGTGCTCATAGAATGCATTTGTAAAGGATTCTGCAGATTGGGCTGTATTATCCTCTGGCCCAGGGGCTTTGAAGGATTCCACCTCAGTCTTGAGAAGTGCAAAGTTGGCTTTGGAGAAACTCTTTACAGTGATTTCCTTGGCTGGGGGAGGGGATGGGATATGGATGTCTAGGGAAATTTGTTTATGGTCTGATCTTATCAATGAGGGGTTAACCTCTGGTGTGGAACATAGAGTCCCCATGTTGGTGATGACCAGGTCCAATATGTCGTTCCCTCTTGTGGGAGTGGTGACCAGTTGTTCCATTGTGTTAGAGTTTATAAATTCAAGGAACCGTTGGGCGAGGGTGTTTGGGCTTGAGTAGTTTTCCCAGTCAATGTTTGGGTAGTTGAAGTCACCCAATAACATAGTGTTTGGAGAGAACTTCATATTCTCCAGTGTTCTCAGGAATGCCAAATGGGGTTCCTGTAACAGGGAGGGTGTTCTGTAGCAGGCTACAAACTGAAAGGCAGTTTTGCCCGCTGTTAGTTGCACATGGATGGTTTCCGATGCTTCGTGCAGTGCCACTAACCTGGAGGTGTAGGTATCTTTGATGAATATAGATACTCCCCCTCCTTTTGTGCTTCGGTCCGAGTTTTGGGGCCAAAACGCATGGTATGAGTTATAACCTGGTGTCATTCTAGAAGGATTATATGAAAGTTTATAATCATTATACCTAGTCACTGATTGGAGTGATCTGTACTGCATTATTTATACAGTGGTTTGCATTATGCAATGGGAAGATTTTAATTCTCATTGAAACACAACGCGTTTCAACCAGTGCAAAGCATGTGGCATCATATATCACGTGTGTGTGTGTGTGTGTGTGTGTGTGTGTGTGTGTGTGTGTGTGTGTGTATGTGCACATATGTGCATATAGGTAGCCATGTTTCGATGTTATATCCCATAAAGCACCAGTGAATTTGCATTTTGCTACTTTCATTCAGTATTAAAAATTCTAGAAATTTCATAATTCATCCATAGCCTCTTGCAATTGTTGACACAGGTGAATTTTTCATTTCTCATCTGAAGTTCCAAGCTACTGCTCCTAACATGCTTAAATCTGTCCCTGTTTATTTCATGCAAACCTACATTAAAATGTCCTTTTTTCAAAGCAATCATTACAATCCTGAGAATGAGAGATATAAAATCTTTGTGAGCATGGAAAAAAATACTCCCCAGGATTCATGAAGCTCGGCGCAAGGCCGGTGTAAGGCTTGCGCCGGCGGTGCAGTGAATAGTCGGCGTAGCAGCGCCATATGCATAGTAATGAGTGCGCGCCGCAACCACGAACTGCGTGCATAGAGACGCGTGGCGAGCCAAAGTAGGATCGTCGGGGCGTGGCCAAGCCGGCAGGCGATGAGCAACCTAAAGTGCTGACTTCCACAGGCTACCCGTAATAGTAACCGCACCAGCCAGGGCCCATGGAGAATGAAACGTACACAGACTATGCAACACAGTACCCGTCCCAACAAAACGGAGAACCAAACATCAACCCACGAAGCCCTAAGTGTACCTGTCCAAGGAACAAAGGATACGCGTAATACCGTGTCCGTCCCGCAATGCACTGTCAGTGGGCATACCCAGTGAAGGTGTACCACAGCATGTCAGCGCGCCGCACCGACATAGAAGTAGCGACATGGGCATGGTCACCAGCAGTAGTGAGAGTACACAGCCGGGTAGCCATGTTGATATAACAACAAGAAGGAAACAAGATACCCTAAACACAGGCAAACATGTGCATAGCAACATGTACCACACTCAGCAACGTGCTCGTCGCATACACAGGACGGCGTATGTCTAAGCGTAATATCCAGAAGCAGAACTCATGCATGCAAATGTAATACACAATAGCCCCATCATAGCATGTATCCCGCACCCATGTATGACCGTGCACCCAACCCAGCTAGCAGCCTTGCGCAGCTACACACCTACACACAATGGGCATACCTGAAATGTGGTAAGAAGTATTGTCTTAGGCAGTGCCACGTGGGCAAATATGTACCCCACATGTTAACAACCCACCTCAGGTACAGATATGCAAATGGCTGCATGTGAATGTCGGCAGAATGTGTACATCCCGCATGTGGTATGGACCCGTCCAAACCCCATGGCGTGCGCCCACGGTGCACATAACTGTACACATCTGGACAAGGCGGTATGTTCAACCACCCGTACCGATGATTAGCTATACAGACATGTCAAACACAACACATATAGCGGAACATCTGCCTACCAAACAGGACACCCTAACAGGGTGCCACAGGCCTGAAGGGGAAGGTGGGACATCACATGTTGAGAGTAGCGTTGCGGATGGCCAAACACCCACAGCCAATGCAAAGGCGGAATAACATGCATATGCCGGATGGATGGGTATGTCATAGCATGGGAATAGGCCAAGCCAACCACCATAATAGCCATGTGTACCACATACAAACAGCCAGTAACACGCAGTAGTAATGCATGAAGGCATACACGACTGTGGGAATAGCACAGGAGATATGGCACGTGCCAAGTGTAGATGCATGACACAAAACTCAGGATGGGGCCCCTGCAAAAGAGGAACATGTGCCAACCCCACCTCCCACAGATGTACCGGCGGTGAAAACACATGCAAACACACACCAACACTACCGTCCATCCCACGCCCGCCAGCGGAGGCTGGTCAAAGACCACCATGACGCACACACAAACAGGGACACGTGTAACTGTTGCCTTAACACCCCCCCATAGGCCAAAGAATAATAGAATGGACATATGCATGTAATGCTGTGAAGGATGTCTTGGTAGTCCTCAGTATCACAGAGGTAGGGACACAGATACACTGTGTCGACCGCCGTATGTGCACTGTAGACAGCATACCTGCAGGTAATACAGAGGTCAATCACGTGCCACAGAAATATACACATGAGAAAGAGGATAGGGGATAGACAAGTGTGAATGGGACAAACTATGAACATAGGTTCATAGGTCCATAGGTACAGAGTAGGCTATCTACCTAGGTCAGCCATAACCCTAGGCCATAGTTAGGATTCCTTTGCCAACCCTCGGTCGGAGATAAAATGCCTATTATATTGCTGTACCTCTGTCAAGCAGTGACAATGATGTAATCCCTGGGGTATATCTGCAATCCCCATCCAACGGACAAGATCCCCCTCGAACAAGGCTAGCAAGCTTCTCTGCCTCACATGTACTGTGATGTAGATCCACAGCATAGTGAGTGTCTGGGTGGTATGTGTCACTCCAACACATCCTATTAATGACCGTGTCAAGGTTCCGTCACCTGCCCTTGTGGTTCCGAGGGATGTAGATCCATGGAGGTGAAGCATAGTCATCAAATATGGAGTCGACATGGCCTCGTATGTCGAGCACAGGTCAACACCGAACAAGAGGTATGTGACTGAATGGAGCAGGAGTCCTAACAGTGGGGCAGCATAACACAAATCCCTGACACCCTGCATCTGTCTGCGATTAACCTATGGGGCCTTCCCAGCTGCTGTAGGTGTCGGGTCCAGATACCCTCCCTCGAATGAGGGCAATGTGCTCAATCATAGGTGTAACCGTAATGAGTGCAAAGAGACCGATGACCTACCTGATCTGAATGTGAATCCCTGCATGATCAGATGGGCAATGTAGAAGTTCTACCGAACCACTGATAGCAGCGTGTGTGTCGAGCGAATGGTGACCGACAGCCTGGGTCCCCAGATCCGTCAGTAATTACCCCCCATGCTCCAGTGGACTGCCACCCATATGCCAGACAGGGGTGACCTCGTTGCTTCCGGCGGCGGGTATGACTATGCATTACCTGGCATTTAGCTGTAGGCTATGTCCTGACAGCAGATATCCATATCTGGGGAGAGGCCCCTTTGAAGGATATCTGTGTCAGATGTCCGTCCCACTATGG
>NW_025053779.1:0-9239 GCF_019279795.1 Protopterus annectens | reverse complement strand
AGGGAGAAGTAAGCTTAGGCTAGTTAGATTCTGGAGTTGTGTGTGAGGAATCTTATTTCTATACAGAAGGCCAAGCTTTTGTTGGGTTATCTTGATACAGTCATGTGCATGGAGGTCAAATTTACGTTGGTCGTCTATGATTGCACCAATGAGTTTGCTGTGGGTTTTGGCTGTGATAGTAGTGTTGTTAAGGGAAGAGATGGCAAAGGAGGATTTAAGATGTCAGAGGGATTTAGGGAGGAAGAGAAGTAGTTTAGTCGTTTTAGGCTTAAGTATGAGTTGGTTGTTGCTAAGCCATTTTTCAGTGAGGTTGAATGATGTTTGTGTCAATGTGTGCAGGTCAGAGGGGTTGTCAGCACTGGAGGTGATTGTAGAGTCATCTTCATACTGTACGAGGGATGACTGATTAAAGGAAGTATGTCATCTTCATACTGTACGAGGGATGACTGATTACAGGAAGTATGTCATCTTCATACTGTGCGAGGGATGACTGATTACAGGAAGTATGTCATCTTCATACTGTACGAGGGATGACTAATTACAGGAAGTATGTCATCTTCATACTGTATGAGGGACGACTGATTACAGGAAGTATGTCATCTTCATACTGTACGAGGGATGACTGATTGCAGGAAGTATGTCATCTTCATACTGTACGAAGGATGACTGATTAGAGGAAGTATGTCATCTTCATACTGTACGAGGGAACGACTGATTACAGGAAGTATGTCATCTTCATACCGTGCGAAGGATGACTGATTACAGGAAGTATGTCATCTTCATACTGTATGAGGAACGACTGATTACAGGAAGTATGAAGTTGGTTAGTAAAGGGAGCCTAGAATTGAGCCTTGTGGGATGCCCATTTTCATGGGTAGAAAGGGGGATAGAGCAGAGAGCCATTTGATGGATTGCTGTCTGTCTGTGAGGTAGCTGTTAGATAGTTGATGGATAGAGGCTGATTTGAGACAGTTTGGGGAGGAGGATGCAGTGAGAGACAGTGTCAAAGGTTTTGGAGAGATCTAAGAGGCAGGACACTAGTTTATTATTGTCTCTGACAAGGGTGCTGGAGTTAGTTAAGGAAATAAGTGCAGTAGTGGTGGGAGTAGAAGCCATGCTAGGTAGGGGTGATCAGGTTTCCTTGAGTGAGATAGGGCATGATTTGTTTATGATCACAGTGTTTGGTAATTTTAGAGAGGGGACAGAGTATGGCAATAGGTCGATAATTAGAGAGCACTACAGAATTTCCACCTTTGTGGATATGTATGGTATGGAATTTTTCCAGAGAGTAGGGACAGTGGATTCTGTGATTGAGGGGTTTGCAAGGATGGAGACATGGTATGCAATGGGGTTATCATGACAGGGAGGCCTTAGTATTGAGCATTCATAGTGGAATCATGAAGAATCTGAAAGGGATACGGTAACCTATCTTTTGGGTGAGGCTAGGATTGACACCTTTGTGGAAGAGATCACCATATCACAGTAGTTAACTCCTAATCAAGTCCAGGACATAAAAACAATATTGCAGGAATTTGGGGATATGTTCACAAAGAAACGTCTGGGACATAAAAACAATATTGCAGGAATTTGGGGATATGTTCACAAGGAAACCTGGGTATACTGACTTGGTGCAGTACCATGTGGACATAGGACTCCAAAGACCTATTAAGCACATTGCTTATAGAGTACTTGAGAGAGTGACGCAGACTCTGAAAGAATAAATAAGGACAATGCTAGAACTGGGAGTAATTCAAGAGTCTAACAGTCATTGAATTTCCCCAGTAGTGCTAGTGGCAAATAATGACCATAGTGTGAGATTCTATGTAGATTACCAGAAACTGAATAGTTGCACAGCGTCAGATGCATACACCATGCTGAGTACAGATGAAGCCCTAGAATAGTTGGGTGGGGCTAGGTATCTGACCACTATTGATTTGACTAAGGGATACTGGCAGGTACTCTTGACTTCTGCTGGTAGAAAAAAGGTCAGCTTTTGTAATCCCTCACAGATTGTATGAATTTGCCAGGATGCCTTTTGGAATGAAAAATGCCCCAGCACCTTTCTAGAGGCTGGTAGACTGTATCCTGGTAGGAGCAGGGGGAATATGCCCTAGCATAGTTGGATGACATCACTATTTACAGCCATTCCTGGCAGGAACATCTCCAATATGTTAGGGAGATCTTGGATAGATTAAGTAGGGCAGGATTAACCATTAAACACAGTAAGTGTCAAATGGGTATAGCAGAGGTCACTTACATAGGACACAGAGTGGGACATGGTCAAAACAGGTCAGAGTCTGCCAACATGGAAGCTATTCAAGCACGAACAACTCCTGTTGCTAATAAACAAGTGAGAGCATTTCTATTGACAGCAGTGTACTCTAGGAAATTTGTTCCCAATTACAGTACCATAGCTGCAGCCCTTACTGACCTAACTAGGAAGAATAAAGTGGGAAAGGTAGTATGGACCACAGATTGTGAACAGGTATTCCAAAAACTAAAAGAGATTTTGGGAGGACCCCCTGTGTTAGCCAGCCCAGACTACAATAAATAATTTATTGTACAGGTGGATCTTCAAATTATGGGGTGGGGGCTGTACTTAGCCAAGTTTCTGCATAAGGAGTAGAGCACCCAGTGGTATAGCTGAGCCATAAAATGCAGAGTGTTATGCTGCTGTGGAGAAAGAGTGTTTAGCCATAGTGTGGGCATTGCAAAAGCTGCAGCCCAATCTTTATGGGATAAAATTCACTGTACTCACACATCATAATCCTTTAACATGGCTTAATATGGTCATTAAGCAAAATTCCAAGTTACTGAGGTGGAGTCTAGGATTGCAAGCATATGATAAGATAATACAACATTGCAGTGGGGTTAACAATGCCAATCCAGATGGATTGTCCAGTAGATGAATATGTTAATATTCTCAGGTAGACCCATTTTCCTCAAGCACCTGTTTTCAAGAGTCACTTGAAAATCGTGATTGAGTCATAAAGAGGGAGAAATGTGAGGAAAATGAAAACACTGTCATCTGTGTTAGCATGTCTGGCAGGAGATTTGTGTATATTCTCAGATTAACTTGTACTGTATACCAGCATGTCTAACTGTGAAAATGTGAATAGGTTTTTTAAATGTTGAATATTTCCCTGTTTAAACAGAATGTTTAAAGAATATGTCAGTGCTGATGCATTTCCAATTGTGCATGCTTCAGAGGGAGATTCTAAAGTAATGTGGAGAATCAGCTGAACAGTAGCTGATGTCTTTAGAATGTTCTTGATTGATAGGTGATTATCTGAACAGCTGATTGACAGGAAAATCAACTTTTTCAAACAGTTGATTGTTAGTTTTAAAAATAAGACAGTTTACTCTTTTAAGCTGTTCAGTTAGTCAAATGCTTAAGCAGTTTGTGAACAGCAGCAGTCAATTACAGTGCTGTGCAGTATTATCCAAAAAAAGAGAACTCGCAAAAAACTGTAAGCCTGCCTTTGCCTTGGTGTTATGTGTTAGATTCGATCAGGGACAGTATTTTCTAGCTAGATTAGGAAAGTTTAGTTATTCAGATAGAGTTTTTTTCTAAAATGATGGACTTCTATTCTACAGTTTAATTTTACATTTCTGGTGATTGAACTGGAGTATTTATTGAAAGCTATTGATTTACATTCTTGTAATCATTTTACTTATTATTGAAGATTTATCATTACTTTGCATTGTGTCTGGAAATCAATGCTTTTCTTTAGATATTAGAGAGTGTTTATACCTGTTTGATACTCCCCAGGTCCCCTTGAATGCCTGGCAGCTCTGGTCATAGCTATCATTTATTTTGATATTTAATGTTCAAAAGTGGACACCCCTTTAGAAGGGCATGATGTCACTCTGATTGGTGACAACATTACTGTATTATTTTGGGGAAGAGACACATCTGGAAATCTGTGTCAGGCTTTCCTAGAAGTGTTTGGATGTGAGGGATTTAAATTTACTTTGAATGTGAGTTTATCACCGGTTTTAAACTGGGGCACATTGCTCTGAAGTGCATAATAAGAAAATACATTTGGGGTAGACAGAGGTACCAGGAAAATAGTGTGCATTCCTGTTGTGCCCTTAATGGAAAATTGTGAAATATTACTCCTGCTGAAATGAGAGTCCCATATTGGAATCAGTATTGAGGATTGAAGCTCCTTAGTTACTGACCCAGGATAGTAAGGGATGTCACATTAATTGTTGGCAGTCCAGTGGGGTATTGGCTGGATGTCACAGTGGGTCACCCTTTGAACTGTTTAAAGGATTATTACACTATATTATACAAAGTTTAGTACTACAAAAAACATATTCAAACCATGCAACACACTCTAAATAGGGTGCTACCTGAAACTCTATCAGAAGCTCATGTGTAAATTGATGATTACGTTCAAGCAAAATGTCAAATAGGAGTTAAAGTAAGTTATGTTGGGTATGTTGAAAAATTCACAGTTTGTACCTACCAGTGTGGTTAGCAATGTGACCATTAGCACATGGTACGCAGTCATAACAGCAGGCTGGTCTTCCTGTTTGCAGAGCTTTTCTAAACCCAGCAGGACAATTGTCACTGCAGACAGATGTGTACTGTTGGAGGAAAGACAAATATTATCATTATATGCTAAATATGAAATGGGATCTCAAAATGTTAGTCTCATTTGTAAGCACTAGGTTAGCATCCCTTGTGGGTTATTTTAAGACTGACCAGTTTCTCCTCAAGGATGAAAATCAAACCCTATACAATGTGTCTGTGAGGTAACCACCTTAACCATTACATCATCATCCAACTTCAGTCATAAGTACATCACTTATAGCAAAGATCAGACGTTGTCACTGCATGTTTCAAATTGCACACAATGTCCGAATATGGACAGATTTATAGCACTATTGGGAGGGAACATATATTATTTGTGCTCTGTGTGACAGATGTCACATGATGTTATATATTTATACGTGTGTGTGTGTGTGTGTGTGTGTGTGTGTGTGTGTGTGTGTGTGTGTGTGTGTGTGTGTGTGTGTGTGTGTGTGTGTGTGTGTGTGTGTGTGTGTGCATATATGAAGAAAGCAATAGCCTTCTATGACTCATTGTAGGTGCTGCACCTCCCATATATTCAGCTTGTATTGCCCAAGTCTGAGTTTGCACCACCTTGGTGAAAGGGAATATCCTATTAGGTAAATGCCATTTTCAGAATCCTTAAGTAATTTATGATTTTTGCTCCAGTCATTCTCATGTAATGTACTTGTCTAGTCTTTTGGAATCATGCAGTCCACGTAAACGATTAGTAACCATAGTAACAGTGCAGAAACTATATTCCATAAGTGTATTGTTCTGGTACTGCACAAGGGTTTTACCTGAAAAGAAAAACATTTGATAGCCAAAGAAATATAGATAACAGAGATGTTAGCCCTAACATGTTCTTCTGTGTGAAAGCTTCTTTCAACATGGCACTTTACTTCTGAACTCATCCAAAAAGTTCATGTTTAATGGACTGACTCCTACAACCTATCACTGTATATAGAGGACCACTGTACACACTAACCTTGTCTGCAATAATAAATGATATTGGTGTTTAATGTTAAAGTGCCAAACAGAGCTTGCCCATGTCACTGTCTTTTCTGTTTTGGAACCTGGTCTTAATATTTTAACTGCTTTTTCCAACATCTCAACTTTAACATTTTGTTAAATAACTTGATGGGCATGTTCCCTTGCAGTATCAAACAATAAAACCTGACTAGATTGTTGCCACAAAATAACATTTTCTTCAAGAACACTGGAATGGATGTGACATTTTGATTATTTTTTCTTGAAGATAAATGGCCTTATGGTAACAGCTGATTGCCATACTTTTCTCCTCTGTAGGATGAAGATTTTAGGGTTTGCCTTTGCTTATTTGTATACTGTTATGTGTTTGTTTAGTAGTGCTATGGTATTGACATGAGTTGCATTTTAATGTTTTGGTAAAGTCAATGCACATTGCAAATAAGATACTTACAGTCACAGTGGCTATAATAAATATCTGATGTTAAAGTTTTGCTTTCTGTCTTGTCTGCACCTAATGACTTCTCTCTATTAATCATTCACTCAATTTTCTAATGTCACACAACTCTTTACAAAAGACGACTGACATTATTCCTCATTTCAGGTTTAAATATGTTTGCTTAAAGAAGATAACTTCTGGATTAAAACCTCATCTAGCTTTGGTCAACCTACAGCTGACATACTTCTTCCAAAACTTCTGAGAGTATGTAACATTTTCAGGACAATTCCTGTCTGTCATATCATCAGCACATCTCTTGAAATCAGTTGTTTTCTGGCTTTTTGGAAATTTTCATTTCTTTTTCCATAACAAATTCTGGGCTCGAAAAAAAACAATTGCACTCTAACAGACCAGTTTCTTTCCTTTCACACATTACAGAAAAACCTTATATTATCTTTAGCCCACTATTATACAGGGAACGAGTTTCATTAATGGTAAGGGCAGTGGAAGGACCAAGGTGTGGTGGCTGGAGGAGAGAAGCTGATGCTCGATCCCCCCTCTTGAGGTAGAGTGCTGGCTTGACCTGTTGCCTAGCTGGTCACTACTGGAGCGTGAGGTAACACCAAGTACAGCTATATAGTCGATGTGGCTACACGTTGCATGTAAACAAGATAGATATGTAAAAGTACATGTAAGGATGCATATGACCTCTCCTGAGCAGCAAATATATATATATATATATATATATATATATATATATATATATCTGCCGTAAAAACCAAATGGTGCTGGCAAGAGTTACCTCCAACAACAATGAAATGAACAGTAAAAAACAAAGCAGGAGGCAGCAGCCACGGCTATGTAGACTAACAGCTTTTTGTCTTACAACAAGGGAGAGGTTTCAACACATGTTAAAACCACTCCCTTGTTGTAAGACAAAAAGCTGTTATTCTACATAGCCGTGGCTGCTACCACCTGCTTTGTTTTTTACTGCACACACACACACACACACACACACACACATATATATATATATATATATATACATATATATATATATATATATATATATACATATATATATATCTATACACACACACATTTTCATATATATATATATATATATATATATATATATATATATATATATATATACATTCATGACTTCATGACACCCACGCAGACGAGAACTGAAAGTTCGACTGCTGAATCCTACACTAAGGCACTGTACAAGCACATCCACTCATGCATGAATCGTGCCATTCCAAATAATAGAACTAAGACGATCTCCTCCAAAAAAGGGAAGCCAATCTGGTGGTCCCCTGCCATAAACAAACTATACAACAGAAGGAAGAAACTGTTGCAGAAAAGAGGAAAATTCCAGGATGCAAAATACTCCCTTACCACCCTCAGTAAGAAGCTGAGATCCCTCATAAAATCCTCCAAAGCTAGTTATGAAAATAAAATTGCCAAAGATTCCAAGGACAGCCTCAAGGCATTCTATAGTTATGTCAAGAATCTAAATGTCAATGCTCAGATCTGTTTGGAGCTACAACAGAATGGCATTAAATATACTGATCCCAAGGATATTGCCAATATCCTGGCAGATCGATTCAGTGCCAACTTCACCCCCCTCTCACCCCCTAAATGGCCCACCTCAATACCAAAAGATTGCTAAATTCTGGTAATCATGGCCACACAGGTACAAAATGCACTCTCCAAAGCTAAGAATACAGCATCCATGGGACCAGACAACATCCCAGGCTGTGTACTACATGAACTACAAAATGAACTGGCACCTCACCTAAGTGTCATGTTTAATCATAGCCTCATCTCAGGCTTCATGGCCAATGAGTGGCACACAGCTACAGTTATCCCACTCCAAAAGGGGGAATCCACCTTGGATCCCGGGAACTATCGTCCCATCAGTCTGACGAGCCTGATCTGCAAAGTCATGGAATGCATTATCATGCAACTTATAAACAAAGACATTGGCAACCTTCAAACACTGGACCCCACTCAGTCTGGTTTTGTAAAGGGACGATCTTGTCTCCTCAACCTGATTGACTTCTTAGAATCAGTATCCAGAGCCGTGGATGAGGGAAAGGCGGTCCACACAGCCTATCTGGACCTCGCCAAGGCCTTCAACACCATCTCCCACTCTGGAATCATAGGTAAACTAGATAAACTTACTAAGCTGGGCATTAATCCATACTCCACTCGATGGGTTGCCAACTGGCTTACTGACAGAACCCGCACTATAAAAGTAGCAGACTAAAAATCCAGCTCCAGACAAGTGACAAGTGGAGTACCTGAGGTTTCAGTCCTGGAACCGCTCTTGTTTGGCATCTACTTCTCTTATAACAAAAGGTATACCTTATAAGCAAATCGATGATAGGTCTAAAATATAAGGGCATTGCTTCCATGTGCCACATCGTGTCGTACCTCTCAAAGGACATTGGGATTAACCACAATGTATTTACCGGTTGGTGTTTCTTGGATATTTCTCAGTTTGTTTTTTGTGGATGGAACCAAGAAGCCCTAACTCACTGAGTAATGACTCACAGAGCAGTAATTCGAACGAGAGCGGAGGAAACTTAACGGCTCTCATTGAACTCCTTACTCAGAAAGTTGACCGCTTGTCAGAACAGGTTGAGGTGGTCACAAGTTCTCAGACCGGAGGACGGAACGAAGGCTGTGGCACAAACACAGGGCCAATGAGGGCGATACCAGTGCTAAATAGCGACAACATGAATGGACAACACAGGCTTGGGGAAAGAAATGGCAACAGTGCGAATGCCAGTACAGGATGTACTGGACCAGACCGAGTTGTGGCGAATAATGGGGAATTATTGGCAAATACCAGACACGGCTCTGCTGATGGGGCAAGAGTTGATGGAGTTACGGCCACGATACCATCATTAAACGTTTGGATACAACGTGAGTTTTCATTTGGTGATACACAATATAATGGCAGTTCGAAAAGAAATGGCGAGGTAAGCCAAGATTTATCAGCTAAATTGAACACCTTTGATGAAAAACTTTTTAAAGTAAGAAAGTTGCAACTGGAGGTTGCTTACTTTCGTGAATGTATTAGGCTGAAGGTGGTGCCTAAAGGTTTAAAGACACTTTGCTTGAGTTCCCTCAGGGCTGATAGAAGGATCTTCCTTCCATGCAGCCTAATCAGCCTCTTGACAGGCACACGGGCTGAACTGTTATTTATTCTGTGACCAGTACCAAATCCTCGATTAA
>NW_025053778.1:0-9475 GCF_019279795.1 Protopterus annectens | reverse complement strand
CAAAACTTCTAGGAGTCATAATTGATGACCAACTCAAATCTGATATGCATATAAACAACTGTGTCAAAAACACATCAAAACTTGGGCTACTCTATCGTAACAAAAGTTCATCACTACCAAAGCTAAAACTACCCTCTAAGCCTACCTAGCCTACTCTACAGCTCCCAAATCCTAATTAATCTAAACTCTACATTACGAGCCATGATGGAGACAACTTATAACAAGGTAGGTAGATTTGCAGCACAACATACCTACAAATCTCAGCAATGTCTTGCCCTAAAACACCTAAACTGGCTTGAGCTACCCCATCAGCTACTTCTCTCCCAACTCCTCATAGTGCACTCAGTCCTCTACCAGAAATCTTACTTTTCCAGCCTATCTCCTCTCATCTCATATTACAACCCGACCAGACCACTCCAGCTCTCACCAAGACCTGCTACAAATACACAAACCCAATGCCAAAATCGGTCCCTTAAAAATATAAATCAATTCAAAGCTGCAGCAAGAGATTAGATAACATCTCAGTGGTCCTGCCCCTGTACACAACCTCCTTAAACTCTAGACAATACAACTATAACCCTTGTGTATTTCTACCGCTATGTCTTTTATATTATAAATGCCTCCAGCCAGGATATTTTACTGCAACTGTAGAGCACTATAACAGATGTGAAAAACTGTGATATATGATTGTTTGACTCATGTTGACTATCTTCTATAGTGAGATTCTGAAAATTGTATTTATCTGTCTCTGTGATGATTCTCTGTATAACCTATTTTTTAATCAATTGTCTTTCATTTTAAAACTTAATGTGATATTGTGAAGCTTTTCTCCTCAGGCCTCTGCTGAAAAAGGCCTATCAGCTCAAACAATCCTGGTCAACAAATGTAAAATAAATAAATAATGCTCAAGATCTTGAAAGCTTGACTTGGAATGGCCAGATTAGTAATCTGGTTTTTGAACTGACAAAAAAAAAACAAGAGATCAAACTGGTAAACTTCTGGATGATGGAGAAAGACAGGGCATTCCAGAAAAATGCTCTCTATCTTTGTTGACAATTTTAAAGCCTTTGATTGTGTCAGCCATAACAGACTGTGGCAAGTTCTTAGAGAAAGGGGGCACCGGGTTACATTATTTACATGACGAGGAATCTGTTTGCACGACTGGAAGTAATAGTTAGAGCTAGGTGTAGAACAAATGACTGGTTCATGAATGGAAAAGGAACATGACAAGGTTGTATATTGTCACCATGTTTATTTAATGTATCCACTGAATATATTATGAAAAAATGCTGGGTTAAATGAATCCGATGCTGGAGTCAAAATTGCTGGGAGAGATCATAACAAACTTAGTTAGATATATAATACCACTCTGATGCCTGGAAGAGCTGAAGTGCCTGTTGATGAAAGTGACCATAGAAAGTGCAAAGAATGGCATATTGTTCAACATAAAAAATTAAAAATTACACCATTTAGTCCTATCAGTTTTTTGAAAATAGATGGGAAAGAAGAGGAAGCAGTGACAGATGTCATTTTCCTATGCTCAAAGATCTCACTAGATGAGATGACAGAAATCATTCTATTTTGCACAACTTGTAAATAAAGGTATAGCATCTAAGTCCAAGGAAGTCATTGTTCCACCGTATTCAGCATTCATCAGACCTATCGAGTACAATGTCACCTTTGGTATGTACCTCACCAGGCATATCCAACAATTGGAATGTCCACACTAAAATAATACAGAGCTTAAGTAAAATGTCCTATGCAGACCACCTTAAGGCTCTACCCCTGTATTTTTGTCTCCTAAAGGCTTTTGAGGGGATATCTATGCCTGACATATAGTGTGTTGTCAGACCCCACTCTGATGGACCTCCTGCATATCCACAAAACAAACAGCACCAGAATTACCTGTTCAAAGACATGATATAAATAGGACCTGCTGGAGAGACAGGTATGTATCCCAGAGATTACCCCTGTCTCTGGAACAGGCTCCCTATCCATGTAAAGCAAAGTTCCTCCCTAACCCATTTCAAGTGCAAATTGAACAATTGGATGGGGAACAGGAAATACATCCCTGGTTTGGCATGTATGTCTCTGGACACGACCAAGCAGTAAATGGTTAATCTCCCAGGACATAGCTTGTAAATGTTTCATCTCCCAAGCCCTGCTTACACTTAGGGTATCAAAACTTGTCACATATTTGGGATGCGTGGCTAGGCTTAAAAAGGCCCTTGTGGTCATTAGCCTAGTAAATCCCTATGAACCTATGATGATTGCATCCTTGATAATAAAAGGGGGCTTGCTTTTTAGAAGAAATCCTATGATAAATCTGGATAAGGTTTTAAAGAGTAATAAAAACAAAGAGTAAAGACATTGCGTTGTCAACAGAATGACTGCTATGTTATTCTGTTAATTAGCTTTCAGAGTTGCTTTTGAACTGTGGTGCTGTTGAAAACGTTTGAGAATTCCATGGGCTTTAATAAGTTCATATCATTCAGTACTTAAAGAAACCCAGACTATTCACTGGAAAGCCCATTAGTAAAACTAAAACTCACATACTTTGGCCATATAATGCGAAGACAGGGTTAATTACAGAAAATATAGATGCTGGAAAAGATCAATGACAAATGAAGAGGAAGACTATAATGGATAGACATCATTATGAAATAATAAATATAGATTTGCAAGAACAGACAGACCTGCCATGTTGAAGTCATTGAGCTGTGTTGCACTTAATTAAACAACTAAACAATAGCAATTTCAATGGAAATACTTCTGTTACTAATTTTGTAAGCATTTCAAAACTCTTTTCCTGTTAATATTTCCATTCTCAATATACATATTTTCCAGTAGCCTTCTAAGATGCTTAGTTATAGAATGCTTTCTGGCTTTGGTATTTGTAGTATTGCTGTGATCTGTCTAACTGGCTTCAGTCTCATTGATGTTAAATTGTGATCCATATATTTCTGGCTTTTCTCTCTTATTTTACCCTTGCTATTACATAATATAAAATGTGTTTGCTCCAGTCTGCATAGCATCTGAGCACTTGTATCAGTTTCTTGTCAGGTAACTCTGTGTCTGATTCCACAGAAACATTACATTAGTTACACTCCCAACACATTTTAATTCTTCAATTATTTTTGCAAATGGCTGCAAAATTGTTTTGGTATAAATGAGATATCAAACCAATATCTCAGGAAGCTATACCTTTTTAAAATAATTAAGTAATTATATGTACTCAACTTGGAGCAATCTTTATCTAACTTTATCTGCCAGAACCTCTGCTTTATACTTGACACAAACAATAATTTAGTATTTGTCATATTTGATACCACAAGCAACAGATAATACTCTTTTAATTGCTTAATTCAGATTTTGCACATATGTTAAAAACAGTCTGCTGCTTCTCATCACTGGTCATATTATTCACTGAATTCACTTTAATTCCTCATAATTTCTACTTGAAGGCCAGTGGTACTTTTCTTGTAGCATGCACCACTGCTATAACATCTGATCTTATCTGAATATAATATTTTCCTGACAAAATATTAAATACTGTGAATAAGTCATTAGGGTTATACAATGGATCTTCGTTAAGGTTCTGTATAGTATTTATTTGGAATATCATCTGTTGTTTCATTTAGGTCATACTCAGTGGCAGACCATTTTCACAAAATTTATAAACTTACCACAAGGTTAAGTGATATTAAAATGTTATTAAGCATGAGAGTGTAGGTGATAAAGCCCCCTGCAGAAACAGTGCAAGTGTCTTGTCCCCACTCCACCCATGACTGCTAATTTTATGTTTTGTTGTGTTGGCCTTCAAATATGTTGTCTGTCTTAGAGACAGAGTCTTTGAGTAGCACCACATCCATCTGATACAGTTTTGCTTGAGGTAATACATAATACATTTAATGTAACAGTCTTTGTTGCCTTGGTTATTGTTTATTTAATTTTCTTAAATGTTGTTGTTGTTGTGTCTTTTGGCTTATCCCAGTTAGGGGTTGCCACAGCGGAACTCCGGTCCGCTAATGTTTGGTAGTGGATTTTTACATGCCGAGTTACCAGCCCTGATGCACAACCTTCAATGAAGACATGCCCATTCACGCATACCTCCACACAGAAGACGCTCTAGCTGAGAATTGAACGGGGCAACGTCTTGCTGTGAGGCGACAATGCTACCGCAGCACCACTACCGCAGGAATTTTCTTAAATGTATTTATTTAAATTTGTTTAAATGTGTATAAAACTGACCAAACAATGACCAATTATGGGCTCAGCTCTGTTAATATATTTTACCATGTCTAACTTGCCACAAATCAGATAACCAGAAATACATGACAATTCATTGAGCAATTCATCATCAGCTTCTAATGCTACTATTTCAAATAGGATTTTCTGCTTGCTATGAAAATGTCTGCATATTGATAATTTTCAAGCCAATGACTTTGTTCTCCAAAAGAAGTCAGTGACATGCACTTTATTTTCAGTGCTTTGTGTTTTAAAACACTTCCTGATAACACTGGTGTCTAGTTTGAATTAAACATTTTATTTATTAATTTAAGCTACTTTTGCACACAGTTAATTGTGTGAACATGTAATACACCGAGGGTGTTTTTTTCTTTTTTTCTGACTGTTGTGTGTCAATGGGTTTGGTGTATATAAGTAAGGGGAATGTGGAAGTCTCCAGATGGGGAGTGCAAGAGGTTTTCTCCTATAAAAAAACATATATATATTTTGCTTATTTTTGAACTAGACTTCTCATTTCACAAAAATCAATGAAAAGTAACAGATTTAAAGTTGAGTCAGCCAAAGATAAAGTACACCTTTGTTATTTCAAAAATACTAAGAAACCTTTGATTTTCATATGTCTCACAAAAACAGGTTTATTTGATTGCTCATTTTTTATTTAGGCATATTTGCAGAATTAATATTTTACTATAACTTCTACAAAGTAGGCTAAATGCTGGGTACTTCTACTTCTTTCTTTTCTGCATATACTAACATCTTGGCTTGGGTTTGAAGTGTGTCCCACTTGTCTGCCTCGTGGCTTTCTTTTTTATTATTGGCATTGTACATTTTACTTTAACTGTTTTATTCTTTAACTCACCTTTATCTTGTGCACTTTCATTAACTCAGTTACTAATTTCTTTAACTCTGGTTTGATTCATTCTAGACACATGCACAGTTTTTGATAAGGTCAAGTCTCCTCCTAAAATCCTACCCCTTGTATATTTGTTTATTTTATTTATTTATTACATTTTAACAGCTATAGTCTGTCTGAGCAATGCCCGTTTTCTGCAGAGGCACATACAGAAAACTTCCAAAGTCATAATAATAGTTATAATCAAGAACAGAAACATTTGTAAGAAAAACAAATATAATCGTTGTTTGAATAGACATAAGTGTAATCAAACTAGTTATAGGTATCTAATATTTAGAGATTAGTACAAAAGTGTGGAAGTACTATCTTAGTGGAGTTGTGTCTCTGAATAAGAAATAACTTGATGATGAAGGGGAGTGATATAAGCCAATATATGTTGAGCTATGATGATGGTAAGTTAGAGGAAGGGAAGATTTGAAGGTAAAAATGTATAAGTGATAAGCTGAATGGAAGAATTGAGTGAGGTAATGATGGTCTGTATGCTTTAATAAGTAAATTGTGGGATGAATCATTATATCACAGTCTTTCTATATTTTATGAATGAGTTATGCATCTTCCCAAATTCATGGCTGTTGCCTTAGTTCTTTAGCTTAAGATCAGCAACTATAGTTACATTGAGCCTTGGTTTCTTGAAGGAGGCAATGACATTTTTAGGTTTATAATAATTCCTGCATTTCTCTCTTGTTACTGTTTTGGCCTTTTCCACTTTTCAAAATATAAAAGTGTTAAATATCTTCAATTCTTATATGAAATGGAAAACCCTGGTACACAGTATCTTTTCAGACTTCTCTGCTCTTCTCCTAGCACCATGGAACAGATCACATTTCTATATCTACAGCTTCCATCTTTTCTGCTAAATTACCAACTGTTATGATACTTCCTGGAGTTTGCAGATGAACAACTTTTCCACCAAAGAAGCATGCTCACCTAGCTTCTCATGGAATATTCTTGTGAGAAGCTTAATGCTGGCTTGAATTTGACAAGATAGACACAGTTGAAACTGTGAATTAGATTTCAATACATTATGACATGGAAGTCAACATACTTTTCCACTTCTGACACAGTGTAACATCTGTAATGTCTGTCAGAATGCTGAGTAAAGACTCAGATGACCTGCATGTTTAACCAGACTCCATGATATTGTTATTGTGTCTACCTTCTGGAAAGAGGTGTACAGTGTGACATGCATTTCCTGTCTGTGAACACTCAATGAGGTAAAGGTATATTCTATAATATATTATGTGCTGTTTTTTGCTATTCTTGATTACAGTTTCAGAATTTCAAACTGTTCCTATTTGAATGATAAAACCTTCATCTGCACTACAATGCATTATCTCTACATATGACCCCCCAAACAATTTAGCTAATAAGATACAAGATCACTTCCTGCCTGCTTTCCGTCATCAAGAAATCATTCGTATCAATGAGTTTATAGACATTGCATTATTGCAGAGGGAATTAGTAAAGCATTATAACATATTTATGTGACAAACAGAGAAAAGGAAAATACTCCAATCTCAAAAGAAGCTATGAGTTGGGACAACAATCTACAGAGTTTATCTGATGAAGTCTATATATATATATATATATATATATAAGTAGACAAAAGTGCTTATCATATTCATTTGAGTATTAAATTGCTTTAACATTCTAGAGGTGTCCAGTGCCTATCCTGTTGCCAGGAGATATACTGGAGTTAATCTGCAGAGTATATCAAAACATTACTTTTTTTTTTTTAGCTTGTTATACATTTAGGTCTAAGGAACCAGACAATAAATATTTTAAAGTATTGTTTTTGCCAGGCAAGGGAAGTCATGGAGCATGATTACCTTTCATATAAAATATGTTTTGTTAGCCCCTACCTTGTTAAGCAACAGTAATTCTAATGCTTCTCTAACCTTCATACTACAGGCAAAATGTCTGCTTTTTGTTGCCAAGCAGTTACTATGGTTCAATAAATAGGTATGAGGCTGGATGTTGCCTCAAAATTAAACTATTGTAAGTTATATTTAGTATGAAAAGAATGTCTATATTTTTATCTCATATGAACTAAAAACTGTTTTGAAGATACACACTCATTAAAGAAATTACATTTCTAGTAAAATGATATATTTACACCTGGCATTATACTTAATATACTTCTCATGATACTGATCAGCCATCGACAGCTCAGCTGAAATGTCTGCTTGATAAGACTATATGAGGGTGACTGCCAGAAACTTGCTGCACTATGCCTCACCTTACATGCTGAAATCAAATTAGATTTATATTGTGAAGAAAAACTATGCAAACTGGGCACAAACAAAGCACAGGAGACAAAATTAATATTAATGACCTGAGAATACTTATGCTATTATATTTGTTATTCACTAAGTCATTTTAATACTGGAAATTCCTGAACATTGGAGACATGCAGTTGTTATCTTTAAAGGAAGAGGAGTAGGAGACCTCAGCCATACAGATCCATAAGTTTACTTTCATGTTGTGGAAAATTAACGCAGAAAGTTATTTTGGATATATTATTGTCAGAACTGTAAAAGGTTGGGACTTTAAACCATATATCCAGCATGCATGTGTTGAATAGATCTATAACCACCACTAACAAGATGGTCTATAATAATATAACAGCTATAAATGAAAAATTGTGCTGTGATGTAATTTATATAGACTTAATGTCAGCATTCAGTAGGGTCATGCACAAAACACTGATCAATAAATTAGAACAACTAGGTATTAATGTACTCCTAATAAGATTGTTAACTGCATGGTTTTGTAAATTGGACATGGCAAGGCTAGGTTACAGTCAGGTTGTCCGACAAGGCTCTGCTCTAGGCTCATACTTGGTTATGTTGCATCTTTCAGCTCTAGCTTTTTCATCTGAGGTGTTCTACAGTCTGTGCGGTACAGTGGCACAGCAGATAGTGTTGTTACTTCACAGCAAGAGGTTACCCAGTTCAGTTCTCATCTGGGGTGCCTTCTTTGTGGAATCTGCATGCCTTCCCTGCGTTCATGTGGGTTTCTTTCCACATTCCAAAAACATGCATTAGGTGGATATTCACTCTAAATTGGCCATAGGTGTGAGTGTGTGTGTGTCAGTGTGTGGTGTGGAAGAACTACTGTAGCAGGGCTATCCACCCTGCAGTGTAAACCTTGGCTCTAGTTGATTGTAACTGTTGAAGTGACACTGCTACCCCATGTGCTAAATGGGAAAAAGAGGTTGTGTATGGATGGATGTTTTCTACAGTCTGTATACCGATGACTTGAAAGGATGAAAATTCATTACACATGTTACAGATAGGTTAGGTCTGCAAAAGAACTCACTAAACTGACCATTGGGCACAGGAAAATAATATGCTGATTAATACATCAAAAACTAAGCATATGAGGTTTGAGAGACATAAATTGAAAGGTGAATATTTAATACAGCACCCAGTGATTGAAACTGTAAATTCATTTAAGGACCTGGATATATGGCTAGATCCATCTTTGAGGTTTTTATAATCATATCAACCATATGGTAAATGACAGTTATAGAACTATAGTTTGAATAAAAAGATTTATAAAGTCTAGGGCATCAGAAATAATGAAATCATTGTCTGTTAGTTACATTAGCCCCATACTTGTTTATAGAATAGTAAATTAGTAAAATGGAAAGAGTACAGAGGGAAATATACCAATGGCATCCATAGATGTAAAAATTGAAGTTATTATGAAAGAGTATAATATCTGAACTTGTATAGTGTCTCATATAGATATCTGTGACCTGCTTTATTCAAGTATATAGAGCATTTAGCAGTAACCACCTCTGGGAATCAAAATGTAGTAGGGAACCATCAGACTACCTAAAGAGAAGATTATACAGGAATATTAGGTGTAGAACGAAACAAATCCACCAGCTGGCTAAACTCTAACACAATTTTATTAAGCGCTTTTCGTCCAACTAAATCATTGGACTTCTTCAGATAAAAGGTGATTTACAGCAATTAATTTAAACAAACCTCTAAAAAAGGTCACATGACCTGCCTGTTTCATACTTAGAGACAAGTGAAATGAATAAGATAAATTGGGAGTGCTACAGAGTCCTGAAAGCCCAAAATCCTGAAATTTGAAAATACTGAAAACTAACAGGATAGCAACACTTACTATATTCCAGCACAAGTACATACAGAAAGAAATAAAACAAACGATATTACTGTTTTACAAGTATAAGCAGGGGGGCAAGCCCCCCCTGCACCCCTCATGTGGGCTGTGCCCCACACACCTGTACTTAAATATATCAACTCCAAGATTGCACTTAGTGCAGTGAAGTGCAAT